>NC_056749.1:349628532-349683532 GCF_019279795.1 Protopterus annectens
CACATAGAACTAGCAGTGTACTTGTATACAATAGAAACAATAGATTAATAATTTTTGAAAAAACATACAACCTAATAAATGTTGTACATCACCTGCCCTCCTAATAACACTAACAATAATAACTATTATATAACAATTGTCTTGTTCATATAAAATAAAATGAGAAAAAACACAATTCTAACTATTTTATATGGACAAGATTGGATGACAAAAGTGGTTAATGGTGTGTTTTATATTTAACATAAATGTGAATTTGTGTTCTGGACAGCCTGTCACCCTTTGGTTTTGGAACTTTAGTTTGTGTTTGTTTCCTGGCTTTAGGTTTATAAAGAACCCCAGGGCCAGTAGCCTAGTAACCTCCTATGAACCTATTATTGTGTTAGTATATCCTGTTTGGCAGTGCATTTTCTGTCTTGTCAATATAAAATGCTTGACAAGATTTACAGCAAGCCAAATAAACCACCCTCTGTCATACAGTTGCCCTCCTCCCATTATACATTTTTATTTCAGTAAATCTATGAGCATTGCTTGCAATCACCACACCTATTTGTTGTCACCTCTCACGTTCCTTCTCTAAGGTATTTCCTCCTTTCCAAAATGTTTTTAACTTTTCTGTTTCTTTTATATGTAGTAAAAGGGTAGGTGTTACCTGAAATTGTAGGGATGTTACCACTCTTTATAATGGCCCAGTGTTTAAATATCATGCCCCTAACTGAAGGGGCATCCAAGGAATACTAAATAACTAAACACGGTTGTGTAAAAGTTACATCAAACATGGCCCTGTTGTTTGTACTGTTTTACACACCATATTTAATATTAGGGCCACATTTAGTGAGCCTTTGATTGTTCTTTGTGAACTAACCAGTTCCTCATGATAGCCCTCCTCTTAAAACATCTCAGCCAACATTTTGACCTAGATCAGATGTTTATCATTTTCGGAGGTAAGTCTAGAAAACCTAATAAACTGACTTTCCATAATGCCCTTCTTCTAATGGAAAGAATGACAACTTCTGAAGTGAAAAAAAAAAAAAAACTATTGCTGAAAGCATTTCAATAAATATATGTAGAAATGCCCTCTGGTGATTTTTTTTTTACCAAGATGTCAAGATAATTAATTTTCTCTAAGTTGAATTGATAAGTAAACTTCAAGAAATTGGTAGTTCTTTCCAAATAAAGTAAAATTCACTGAAATTAGAAATGTTGCCCTTCCATATCCCAATAATGCGATTCAGGTATCAACAGCCAACTGTCCAATTATTGAAAAATGTACTTTTAAATAATATCATAATTTCTGAAGTTAATAAAATAGCACTGGCAAAAGCTGGTGCATGTGCTGCGCTCATAGCTATGCCTTGGCACTGATTGTAGTATCCCCCATCAAAAAACACGTAGCTGTTTTCCAGCAGTAAATTCATTAGTTCCATAATTATTTTGACTTCCAAGTTTGTCAACCTTGAAAAAGAGGTCAGTGATCCATGGAACCAACCAAGACTTGTACATGTAGAATCACTGAAAAAAAGTTTTTTTGCATCCATGGTGATGAAATATTACTCATCCCTGCCATACACATGTCTAATCTGGTCTATAAAAGATCAATTGTCCTTAAGAATGTGAACATCATTGTTAAACATCCCTTTTAGGCTACCATCAATAAATTTCACCACAGATTCAGTATTAGACCCACTGGCTGAAACAATTTCAAGTACTGAAAAATATCAACAGAGATGTCATTATTCAACAATAATTTATTTAAAAACATATCAGTCATTCTATATGCTAAAAATACATATATTTTTAGGTACAGGTTCATAAGTGTCGATATCAGACAAAAATGATACCATTTTACCTGTACAAGTTACAACATCCATAATAACTAAATCCCCACCCTTGTCAGGTTATATAAACCTTATTCTTTTGGTCTGGGTGAGGTTGTTTAATATTCTCCATTCCTCAACTGTAATATTATAAATATGGTGAGTACACTTTGACCCCTGGTTTTGCAAATTTCACTTTCACATACTTTTCATAAGTATTAATTAAAGGATACAAAGGAAGATTAAATACACTTCTCTTTATGAACTGATTAAACTTAATTTTCTGTTTAACTTGATCATTAAACATTACCACCAAGTTCAAATTCCTGGTAAACAATTTAAGGTCTACCAATGTGATAACTAAATCTGCTCAGCATGATTGAACAAAAGTAAATCCTTTTAAAAATAAATGGTGATATTGGTTCAATATTAATGCCAGCAAAATTAAATATATTAGAATTAAAATTACTCAAAACTTGTACAGCACCTGAAATGTCCAAGTTGTTGTCCTCAGAGTCACTGATTAAAAGTGATTATCCCACCGCCCTTAGCATATTCCTCCTCATAAGATGTCTCACCCAGTCAGAATGTGTGTGTGTAATCAAGAGTTAAAATCTCTGTCTCCAGTCTTAAAAGGGTCTATATTAAATCAGTGAATGCTTAAAAAAGCAAATGCTGATTTATCAACCCTCTTTAAGTGAAAACTGAAAATCCCGAACAATCGGAAGAGTGATTTTTTTTCCTTGGAAAAAATTTGCTGGGCTGTTTTCGGGACTTTGCCATTTCCTCCACTGTGGTGTGATTTCAGAGTTGGTATATTTAAGTAGGAGGGTGTGGGGAGGGGTGAAGCCCCCCACCTTATTTTCTGTTTTGAAGTTTGTTTTTTTTTTTTTGGAACAGCAATTTTTTTTCCTGGGAAAAAAAAAATCACTGTTCCGAGTGTTCGAGATTTTAAGCTTTCACTTAAAATGCAAGTGCAAGTAAGCATTTGCTTTTTAAGCGTTCACTGATTTAACATAGACCCTCTTAAAATAGACTCCGTCCTGATTTCCTATAAGTTCTGGCAGTTTTGACTGCATCAACTCTGTCAAGTGTTTCCTGTGGCCCAACTTTTTTCCTTTCTGGTAATATGAACTGCTTCATTGGAATTTTCATTGAGAATCCTGTTTTTGTCTCCATTATTGATTGTCTGTTTTGATATCTGTGAATCAAATGAATCCAAAGGAAACCATTAGAAATCTATAGCAAGTCTTTGGGTTCATATACAACTTCAGGGGGGGGGGTCTCCCTTGAAATCCCCCTTTTTGAAGGGGCTTCAAGGAATTCACAGTTTGTTTCTTGTAATCCCTATTGTCTCTTTCTAATTTCTTATCTTTCCTTTCTTTAATACTAGACATTATTTGTTCTAGGTCCTTAAATGATTTTATGCACTGTTGTTTATAAGCTGAAAAAGCAAATCCCCTGAAATCATAGCAGACGGTGAAGAAATCTCTTCATGGAGCTTAATCGTAGCCCTATGATTCTCTTTAATGATCAGTTTGGTTAACTCCAAACCCATTCTATTGAAGAGATCTGAGCACTCCATTTGCAAAGTGGAGTTGGGTTGTACACCATTAGTGTACTTCCAAAAACATAAACCCTTAGGTACATGCTGACGGTGCACGCTTTCCTGCAAAAGAATAGTTGCCCATCTGGAAAATCTTAAACTTGGATGTTTTTATCTCATGGGAATCTATTTTCCCCACCAATGAGGCATCTGTTTCTCTCGTTGTTTGCTAAATATTTTGTTGAGCCAAAAATTAAGCAACCGAATGCCATCAGAGACTTTGCTTTTCATGTGATTCTCAGTTAAACATTCAGAACTTGTAGATAAATAACTTTGATTATCTTTTAAACACTTAGCTCTCTATGAAGTTTCAGATGCTGAATTAACTATGTCCGTGTTCAACCTCTAAGTTAGGGCCTGTGACAACTGTGCCACAGAGTCAAAAATTCATAAAAAAATAATAATGATGAATAGTTGTGCACTTTCATTCTGTTACAACTTGGACATCATTAGAACTATTCAAATTATGACAGAACACTTAAATAACATTCTTAAATAATCACATAGCCATAAAACTTCAATCAAAACAGCTAAATTCAAATTAGTTATTAAAATAGTTAATAAAATATAATTACATTTTACACATTTTTAGACAATCCTTATAACAAATTGCAAACTGTTAACCTAACACATTCCTCTAACAAACTCTACATGTTGATGAAACCATTTTATTGAATATAATACTCTATTTATACTACATTATAACTTAGCTAAAGGTAATTTAAGCAGACTACTTAAAGAGACAGCATCATTTAAACCTGGGAATTCACAGGCATTCAGCCTAACCCGCCACAATAATTATTGATATTCCAACAGTTCACAGGGACCTCTACTTGTGCAAAATTATATCTGTTCCTATACCAACATTTTGTTGTTATTAGCACAGCTATTTTTATGACTAAATAACATATTATTATATTAGTGTTAATAAATTCTCCTGTTCAACATGTGTTCTGTTTTTCCTATATAATACCCATGACAGTCATCACTGAATGCTAAATCTTCAAATCCTTTTGAGTTACAATTATATGTTTTCTTTCAGCTTTTCCCAGTTAGGGGTTGCTACAGTGGAACTCCGGTCTGCTCATGATTGGCAGTGGATTTTACGGTGCCGAGTTGCCAGCCCGATGCCCAAACTTCAACAAAGGCATGCACATTCACGCTCGCACCTACCTGCATGTCTTTAACATCACTCAACCACGGGGAGGACATGCAGACTCCACACAGAAGGCTCTCCAGCCGAGAATCGAACGGGAGAACCTCTTGCTGTGAGGCGACAACTCTAACCGCTGCAACACCGCAGCTTAACAGAACTTAAAAGGATAATTACACATTGTTAACATTAAGCTTTCTCCTCCATAAATATATTTACATTGTGAACAAAAAGCAACATTTTTTGTACCCATTCCTTTTTTTATTATTAATATCTGGGTTACCCCATTATTTTCTAATGTCTCTTTGATTTTCTGATTCTCTTATAAACTAATTGTGGCCCATCCCAAAATAATTTCTTTAATTCATTATCACTCCAAATAATTTTCAATTACCCATAACCAAGGACTTTTACTTCCAAATTTTCAAACCATGGTTCATTCATAGTGTTTTATATCAGTGTTGTCAATATTATTATTATTAGCTTTAATTTCTCTAAAACTTAAACCTTTTTCAAATAATGGGATTAATAAAAAAATGCCTAATTCTCATAATCTCATATCCTATTTCAAGTAATAAATTCCTTGAGTATCCCCTCTCTAAAACATCTTAATCAATGTTTCTAGTTCATCTTTCAGGATATCATCTTCTGAAATAATTTTGGCCAATCTAACCCGTTTCCCTTTCACTAAAGTTCTTTTTTTTCTTAAGCGGTGGTTGCTTGGAAAAAATAAACTATTTGAAACTGTTGTCTCTCTATATAAATTAGAAACAAATGTATGTCTTGAACAATCCTTGCTAATTAACACATCCATATAAATCTGCTTAGGTGATTTATATGTCAATTTAAAAAATCAGTTGTATTGTTTAAATTATCAGTACAATCTTTCAAAAGGGTTTCCTCTCCCTTCCAAATTATACATATATTATCAGAAAACTGTAAAAACATAATTAAATAATCTTTATATTTTTGGCTCATAGGTTCACAGGTTCATAGGTGTTTACTAGGCTAATGACCACAAGGGCCTTTTAAGTCTAGCCATGCATACCAATCCTTGACAAGTTCTTGTACCTTTGTAAGTTTGGAAGATGAAACATTTACAAACATTGGTCTGGCAGATGAACTATTTATAGACTGCCTGCATCCATTCAGAACATAATTTTGCTCCCAATACCACTTAACTGTAGTAGTATATAATGGAGCACATGCAGCTTCCATTGCTATGCCACTTAATTTTTTTAAATATTCACCTTCAGAATATATAAAATTAAGTGTTAAAACAATTAAAAAATCCAAAATTGTTTCTATTTCTCTATTAATAAGATGTTTCAGTTTTATTAAAGCTTCCCTAAACCAAATTAATGTGATACCGTGTGGAATACATGAATAGAGATCATCCAAAAGTGGTTACTAATAACCATTCATCCAAATAAAATTCCTGCTTTATATTACATAGAAATTCCAGTGAATTTTTAATAATATAGCAGTATTCTTCCCAAACCTGTTTCATCCTTTTGTCTATAAAAACAGCTACTTGATGTGTCTTTGAACCCCCTGCTGCCACCAGTCTTAGAGATGGAATACTGATGTTCTTGTGTATTTTCGGTATACCAAATATAGATTATTGGGAAAACTACTTGTAAGAACTTATACAATTTATGTATTTCTCCTTGAGTTAACAAGTCATGTAGAAACATATTAAGCTGTTAGTATGCTGCATTTATTTCATATTTTAAAACTCTCACATAGTGTTGCTTATTTAATAGAATAAATGTCTTCCTTCAATAATCAGTCAAATTCATCACAACCATTCTTCTGCCTTTATCAGGTTTCATAATTCATGTCTCTATTTTACTGTAATTCATTTAGCAATTGTCTTTCCTCCTTCAGAAAATTACCACCAAAAAGTTTTTTTCCGTAAATTTTTTTCTTATTTTATCCTTTTCACACAGTTTCTCGAATAAACTTAATAGTGGATATAAGTGTGGATTAAATTTACTTTTCCTAAGTAATTCATTATTTTTTTAATAATTTTGCATCCCCTGAAAATATAATAGCACAATTCAAATGCCTAATATATAATTTCAAGTCCAATAATAACTCTACTAAATCCATCTTTCTAGATGGGACAGAAGTAAATCCCGTACTAAATCTACAATGGCCCACTATATATTTCTTATTTTATACCCTCTATTTAACAGCTCCACTCAAAGTGTATCCAGTGCTTTTTCTAAACCTTCTGTCTCCGTGTGTAATCTCATACATCTCAGCACCTGATATTTAACTATATTCCTTTGTACATGCCTCAGGTGCATACTGGTATTATGGAGTATGTTATTCTTTCTACAGGGTTTCCTGAGCACACTAGTAGAGAGTTGACCTAATATATTCTTACTAACAGTTGTATTCAAATAATCTATGCTGTCATGAGTGTAATGCATAGTGAATGTTAGAAACGATGTTGTGCTCTCTAAATAATGCTTGAATTCCAATAGGAGCTCATTGGGGCCATGCCATACAAAAAAGATGTCATCTAAAAAAATAAAATAAGAGATATATAGTGGACCATTGTAGATACCAAAAGGAATGTGGACAATAATAATCAACCTTATTTTTCAGAGAGGTTTGAACAATCAGTAGCAAGGAGTTATAGTAATCAAGCGGATGATATCAGTAGGGTCACATTAACATACTCGAGTGACGCAAATAGAATTTGTGACATTGTGAAAAGAATTGTCCCATCTTACTAACTGATCCAAACATAGGCAAGGTTGTGGGTTCAGAACCCCAATTTGCATTTAAGAATAGTAAATCATTGAAACAACGTTTATGCTACAAACAAACACAAATGCCCCATTGGTCTCAGAATGTAAGGGTACATTTCCCTGTTGATCCTGTAAAGCCTACAGATATATCTGGCCTATAAGCACAGTAATGCACCTTAGGACATCAAGTCCCCTTGAATTTTCTTGTTATGCTGATTGTCTAACTAAAAATATTGTTTATTTATTGAAATGCTGTTCCTGTGAGTGTTTTTATGTTGGGAAAAGCAACCAGACTTTGAAGGAGAGGATGATGGAACATATAAATGATATTCGTAATGTCAGAATAACCAATGCATTGGCTAAACATTTACATGAGGCATGGGAATCGCGTTATTTTAAGTTTTTAGTCTTGCAGAAAATTAATGGTAATATAAGGGAGGGAGATGTGGCTAATGATACTGAATATGTAGAACTGAGATGGATAATAGATTTTAGAGCCAACTTCCCCCCTGGTCTTAATAGTGCTACCTCTTTAAAACCTATACTTAAGAAGAGAGGCTTGTTGCACTGATTGAATCATATGATCGGCTATTAACTGTGAGTGGTTAAATCATTTTATTTAAGTCTTTCATTTTATGTATGTATTGTGGTCTGAAGAAGTGGGTTACCGTGAAAGGGCTTACCATTTTTATTTTATTAAACTAGTTTGTATCTCAGCCTTGTGGACATCTTATTTTCTGTACTTATTGTTGTTTGTGTTTTGATTTACTGCTATAACAAAGCTTAGTATTGCAGCGGTCATGCTGTGATGTGGACAGAAACTATGTGGTGTAGGGGAAATTAGTGAGTTTTCAATAATGTAGATAAGGACTTGGGATTGTTTACACTTTTCAAGCATTTTAGACAGGTGAAAAATGATGACTATGGTCCTGTAATTGGACAGGACAGTGGAGTTTCCACCCTTATGTAGGGGAAATAAGTAGGATTTTTTTTGCATAGAATTGAAATAGCTTTCCTCGATAGACTATTTTTTAATATGGACACAGATTATACCAAACCATCTGGGGCAAGGGTGGTGGCTTTCAAAGTTTTAAGTAGTTTTCTGGTAGTGGAGGTTGGGATGGGTTGAAGTTTGAAAGCTTTCGAATGAGCTTTGTAATCTAGAGGTGTTATACTAGTTGTAGAAGAGTGTGGGTTTAAGAGAGAGGCAAAATCATTTACAAAGTGTGAGTTAAATTATTTAGCTACAGTCTCCTGGTGCATCTGTTTTGGGCCTAGATTTGGTTGTGTGATCTGGATATAGGAGCTTGTTGATAGTGGATTAGAGTCATTCTGATTTGCTGCTTGTAATTTTATGTAGTATTTTTTTTTGTAATGTTGGATTTTGGTTAGTATTTCTAAGCTGATTGTATTTCTGTTTGTTATGTGGCCTCACAGTAAGACGCTGTCTGATTCGATTCTCATCTAGAGCGTCTTCTGCGTGGAGACATGTGTGAATGGGCATACCTTCGTTGAAGGTTGTGCGTCAGGGCTGGCAACTCGGCACGTAAAAATCTACTGCCAGTCATTAGCGGACCGGAGTTCCGCTGTGGTGACCCCTAACCGGGAAAAGCCGAAAGACGCAACATTGTCAGTATTTGAGGTTTTTTGGGTTATCCATTCTTTATCGATGTTTTTCATGAGCTACTTAGTTTCCTTATGGGTGCAGCCTCATTTAGTATTTTTTGAAATGTGGCATTAAATAGTGCTACTGCTTCATCTTAGTGGAGTGTGTTTAGCACTTTCCAGTTTATTAATTTTACGTTTGTAATGAAAGTTTATTTTTTGAAGGTGGAGAGATTGTGAGGAAGGTTATAGTGATGTTGGTTTTGATCATGAATGGACTGTCTTATAGCAAGAATAGGCAAGTGGTTACAAAGGGTGTCAGGTATAATATTGGCATAGTTTATATTGACTGATTTATTTGTAAGGATCCAATCTAAGATGGAATTCCTATCATTGGATTTGTTGTATCTGGTAGGAGTAGAGATGAGCTGGGTAAACACATATAAGTGTATTGCATTTGTAGAGTTTTCATTACCTATGGTTTCCTATTAATATTCATGTCTCCGAATATTATGGTTTCTTGAGAGATAATGATTGATGTCCAGGAGAGAAATTCTTCAGCAATGTTTATGCTATTATCAGTGAGTATGACAACACCTACTATGCATAGGTTCTTGTGGGTGTTGATTTTGAGAGAGGATATAAGTATTTTTGCATCATGGCATGGGTGAGGGTTTAATGGGTGTAGAGAGATACTTAAGTTATTTTAGTAGAGAATGGCTATCCTGCCTCACTTTTTTCTGAGCCCTATCTAACATTAGAATATTGTATCCAGATGATACTTTTTTTTATCTTTTATATCTTGTGTGAGCCAGGATTCAGTGAAGACTAGCAGTCACTTATTTACAGTATATTTTAATGATGACTTACCTGTAATGGCTCATTGTCTGCAAACTCATGAGTTGTCATCGGTGGGTGTGACAATGTGTACTCCCTATTTAAGAGAGTGTTACACCTTCTGCTCAGCAGATCCATCAGCAGACATGCAGAGGATGAAATGATGGAGTCTTCTTGCAGGAACCACTCAGGTAATAGGCTGTGGGTCACTCAGAGGGCTTATTGGCTGTACAGTGACTGTTTAGTCACCTGTACAGTGTCAAATTACTCACTAGTGTGCTAACTTCTTTATTTCTCTTCCTTTTATTTTAAATAATACATAAGAAAACCCTATCGCAAGTCATGCTGGGCAAGCAAGAGGGGGTGGTCAGAGACTGCATTTGACAGGTATATAAAATATATTTTAATGAAACTAAACAAATTATAAAGTAAACAAGCAACATATACTTTAAGGCATTTTATGGCAGTTGCAAGTTGCACTATGGTGGATGGGGAAGGGGGTTTGTTCAGTATTACAACTAACATAAATAAATAAAAAAATTCTTATGAAAATATAATAAATAAGAGGAAGCCTTCAGTTAAAGGTAGACAGGGTCTGGGGACTGGCACTATACTTAAGCTGTTTACCTCACACACACCTAAAGTGGTGGGTTGACTCTCATTTTGACAGAAATATAAAACAAACAAAAACAGTATAGGAATAATTGTTTATACTATGGGTACAGATGAATCAGCGGTTAAGGATTCTTTAGCTCAAGCATATGTATATTATAAAAAACAAAATATTTTATGTACATAAATAAATGTCTGTTAATAGTAGTGTAAAAATAATGATAAAATAAAATAGGAATTTATAATCAGTTGTCTCAGAGATTGAGCATTGTCTGGGGGTTTTCCTCCCTAGACCGGTGAAGGGATTTTGGCTTCTTCTGAGTGATACTTCTTACCTGATGTACAGATGTGGTGTAGTTAATGTATTGTGTTAGGGCACGTTATGATTGTTAGAATCCAGATTATGTTTCTGCATATAGTACGATCCTTTATTTCAGTGAGGCATCTTATCTTTGTACATTATGCAGTTTAAATATGCTTTGGTTAATTGGACTTATGCTGAGTGTGGGTGTCTGAGTGGTGTTGAGGCATAGAATGCTAATATGTTTGCTTTAACATTTTAGATTTAAGTTCCAATTGCAAGTAGTTGTTTATGCTGCATGTTGGAAAATGTTTGAGTTAATGTGGGGGATGGTTTGGAGCTTACCTATGGGGAATTCAGTCAAAGTTTTGGTATTATGCTTCTAGCTGTAGCTGTGTGTAAGTCAAATAGTATTATATAAAAGTTTATGGTGGTGGTGTGTCTCACACAATGATTTTACAATGAAGTTTGTAATGGTGGTGACATTTTGATAGGCTCTGTTGGGAATGGCATCTTGGATAACCTTTCTGTGGATATAGTTACCTCATCACTAGAGTTGTTAGTTTAGCTTGTCTTTTCTTTCAGTCAGAGATGGATGGGCAAATCCTTGGTTTTCGGTGAGCTGATTGTGACAGGATAAGAACATGGCATTCCAGAACCCCTGCAGTAGATTAGCTGGTCTTAGTCACAGTGGCATTTTTTTCAGTTAGGGTGAGAAGCAGGAAAACATCTTGAGGGCTGTACATTCTAGAACCTCAAGCAGCACAGCATCCAAGGATTCACTGGATTGTCAATTTTAACTGGAAGTCTGAGTGGTTTTAGTTTGTCATACCCCCCACCACCTTTTTATGTTTTCCTTATCGTAATCCTGTCTATTTTTCAGGTTCCACTATGGTCCAGTCCATTAAAGGGAGATGGCTGCATCTGTCGCAGGAGGCTCAAGGCTTGCTAGCTGAATTAGAAACAATGGGGGCAGCTGAGCAGAACCAGGATTCCAGGAAGAGACCATCACTGAATATGGAAGATGGTGCAGCTGAAGGACCAATCCTAGCTAAGAAGGCTTGGAAGAAGACCAGCAGAGCTTCATTTGGACAAAGGGTCAACCCTTCCTGCCCATCCTAAGTATCAACGGAAGCTCAAGGTAATGTCTCTATTGTGTCAGCAGGGCTTAGTACTGTTGGTAGGATTTTCTGAAGATTGTTTAAATGAGTTTATAAATTCTTTGCCAGAAGAGAGGAGGGTTAGGCTGTTTGATTTACCCTAGAAAGAATCTTCACTGCTTCTGTAGGTTCTGATGCTGGCAAAGTACTTAACTGTCTTTACCCAACTTTCATATGGGGTCCAAGGAAGTCAGTAGTTCAGAGAGGGAGGCCCCACCTCATTCAGATTATTGTATTCCCCAATTCCTTTCCTCCATGGCTACACTCAATGTTTCAGGTTCGAGTTCTCATGGCTCTCACATCACAACACATGTTCCCATCAAGGTCAAAGACAAGATTATAAAAGTGGAGTTTGTAGATATCGTCAACCTAGTGGACAGTGAGGGAATTCACATGCTGGATGCTGACAACATATCTAAGAAGGATTTGATGGTAGCTTTAGTGTTCATTGGGAAGAAAGCATCGGCCAGGACACTGGTGTGTAACTGGGATATTTGGTCTCTGGGTTTTGTTGTATTTATGAGGGTGATCATTGAGATGAACCCCAGTCAGGCATTGCTTTTATTAGCTTGCTTTGTGACCATAAGGGAATCCCACCATGTAAAAGGGGATTCTGGTTAGCTGAGTTAGGATCAGCATTTTAGGAAGCTGAAAGCTCTTGATAAGTCCCACAGGTGGGAGTCAAGGCATCCCGACATATGGCTCAATGCCATGGTGGATAAGCAGGCAGCTACTGAGATTGATGGAAAGGTTGTTAATTCAAAGCATACAACTTTTTTCTGGGCCTTCAACCATGGTAAATGCATATGTTCCACTTGCAAATACAGCCACTTGTGTTCAAGATTTGAGAAAGGTCACCCTCCTTCCAGGCACTGGGGAGTTAATTGCTAGGGACACGCTTGCTTTTCCACCTCTCAGGCAAAAGGAGAGATTGGAGGGGGATTGAACACTTCCTTTTGGGCTAAGCTTTAGAGGGCATATCCATTTTTAAGCGGCTCTGTTCCAACTTAGGGGGACCCCTGGCCAGTGACGAGTCACAAGAACGAAGTTCAGATCTGACTTTTCTGGGTTCAGAAATTGATACCATTGATAATTCCTTCAAGTTTCCTTTACCCAAACTTCAACAAATCTGGCAGTTACTTTGGAGTTTTTGGGTTCTGGCAAAGTCTGCGTAGGAGACATCATGCAACTACATGGGTTGCTGAACTTTGTCTGCAGGGCAGTCTCCCCAGGCACGACTTCTTTGCAGTACATTTCTGACTTGTTGAAGGGTAACAGGCCCAAGCACTGCCTTGTGTGGTTGACCAGAGGGGTCAAGGACCTTTGGCTCTGGTTCATGTTCTTGAGCCATTTCAATGGAGTTTCTCTTTGGCAGTCCCCTTGGACTACTTCCACTGACCCTGAGCTTTTCACTGATGCAGCAGGGGGATCTGATATGGAGGGCTACTTCCTAGGCTGTTGGTTTGCTGAAAGGTGACCAGAAAGCAAGTCTAAATAGAGGAGGAGGGACATTACATTTTTAGAAATATTTCCCATTTGGATGGCAGTTTTGGTATGTAATAGAAGGATCATTTTTCACAAGGACAATATTTCAGTGGTGCACACTCTCAAAAAACATTCTTCCAGGTCCAAGTGGTTCCACTTGGTTATTAGGCATTTGGATTTACTGAGTCTGGAGATTAATTTGTCATTTTTGTGTGCTCATGTCCCTGGTCATCTTAATGCTATAGCTGACAGTCTCTCTCCTGTTTCCAGTTTGTCAGGTTTTGCCTGTTGGCCAAGCATTCAATCCAAAGGGCACCCCAGTTTCTGCGGGAGTCTGGCTAATTGGAGAAGACCAGCATTATTGATCTTGGCAAGTTCTTGGGCCAGCAGTACAAGGAAGAAAGACATATTTATCATCCCTTCAGGGTTTCAAGACTTTCTACAGGGTCATTGGTCTCTGGTCCCAGGACATGGGGAGCAAAGTTGTTACTTCAGTTTTTAGTGGCCAGGCCCACTGCTGTAGATTCACCTAAAACTCTGAGTACACCTGGCAGCTTAGGGATGGTTGGAGCATCTTTTGGGCCTTCAGGCTGTGTCAGAACATTGGTTTATTAGGAGGATACACAAGAGCCTTGAGAATATTTGGGGACCATCCTGGGATTCTAGAAAACCTATTGGGAGACAACTCCTTCCCCATGTTGTTTGAGGTCTTTATAAGACACTGAGTGATTTTCATACATTTATTAGTATAGCAAATTTGCTCATGTCCTTGTATGTGGGTGCCTTCCGTGCCAATGAACTACTCCTTTATGTTTGTTGGGAGGACCTTGTCATCCACAGTGACATTATCCTGATTTGGGTAAAAAAAAATGTAAGCTTGATCAATCTGGGAAGGGTCAGCAGGTGCATTTAGACAAAGCCAGTGTGCTGGCCATTTGTCTAGTGCATTGCATCAGATTGCTATATAATATTACTCCCACAAAGAAAATTTCAGGCCTGGTTTTTGTGCTCGCCTCAGGCATTCTTTCCAGATAGGTCATACCTCTGACTTGGCCATGGAAGTGCATTCTGCCAAGGTCATTCAAAGAATTGGAAGGCTGGTCTCTGATGCCTTTTTGTCTTACATCAGGCATTAATTTTTGCCTCTGTTGCAGGGAAAGAGATAATTTGGCTCTTGGGCTATTCTTTCATTGAGAGAGCTACAATCTCAGCCTTGGTCTACCTGGCTAAGGTTATTCAAGTTCTTTTGGTCTTAACAGTTGGCTATTCATAGTTTTGGTTTCCCTGGCCTTGGTTTTATTTCTGGGAACTATTGTGTATGATTGCCATGGAAGAAGCCTTACCCAGAATGGTTATAATTCACCTCAGAGTTAATGATTTGTCTCAAGCTCCTAAAAAATCCTGTGGGCCAGAATTCTGTCTGATATTCACCAATTCCGGCAGTTGTATCCGAATATGGTTTTGTTCTGGTCTGCCATCATTCCAAGACTTTACTGTAGAGGTGCTGGAACATCCAGTGCTACTGAGAGAGCCAGGCATTTCATCAGCCATAGAGCCAAACAGGCTGCTAGTCAAATTGATTTCCAGGTGCTTGAGCACTGACATCTTGACAGACTGGAGCCTAATTTCTATGATTTGGACAATGTTAATTTAATTAGCATGGGTTTTCATTTGTTTTGTTTTTACTATTAAAGATTTTTTCAAAGTTTAACTTTGTTCCTCCCATGACCAAAATTCTGCTTTTGAGGCCATCTGTTGGAGGGAATGCCATGTCACATGCCAGATTGGTGGTGGTCTTATGACTTCACCCCTTTGTCCCCCCCCCCATTCCTGTTCAGCGGCTTCAGCTCTCCTCAAGTTGGACCCAGATTTGACCAGTGGTCACATCAAAGGGTATGTGGTGGCTAAAGATGAGTTAGATGAGTTTGCCACCAGGTCCGAGGTAGCTTGCAATATGTACCATTTTTTTTTATAGTGGCAGTTAGAACAGGCGGAGTTACACCTACTGGCTTGAGGGAATGGTTTAATGGTTATTGATTTTATATGCTGCAGATGAATTATTGTGGCATTGTTATTGGTTGTCAATGGTAGTTATTTAATAAAAGGTTGTAAAGTCAATGTGGTGTGGCTTATGACTCAGCTCAGTGGACAACTTATGATTAGAACTGGAACTGAACAGTAAGAGTAAAATGATAGTCAGTTTGTCAGCCATTAAATTTAAAAGATCTCTCTCAAGCAATTTAAACAAATGGGCTTTTTAGAGTGAGTATATGAATATTAATAAACTGGTTGTACTAATTGCAATTGATTACTAGCCAATGAATACTGTATAAAACTAAACAAACTAAGCCTATAACTAAAAATGTGTAGATATCTGTGAGCACACAAAACTGTCAGTAACTGAAATAGACTGTTTTAGATGAGGGGATACAGGAACATTGATAAACATTGTTAAGCTACTATTGGAAAAAATATGCATATTAAAAATGTTATTTCCAACTGACATGTTAATAATGAAAATGTATCAGTGGAATGTAAAGTGATAAAATAATTGCTAGAATAGAAGAACTAGCATATTGTCTCTTAGCCTATACCAAGTAAGCTAAAACTTCAATATTGATGGATGGGAATGAGGAATGAATTAAAATGGCTATTCAATTCTGGGAGTGTTATTAAGAAACTATATATATATATATATATATATATATATATATATATATATATATATATAAAATTAGTGACCAGCGTAAAGTGGAAGAAATATGTGTCCATGGTCACAGGAAAGAGTATCGTATAACAGAATACATTAATTTGATCTATGACTCAAACTATCAAATGATAAAAAGTGGAAAACTCAAAATATTGAAAATGAGAATTTGTCCTTTTCTCACTGTTTTGTGATCCTGGAGTTGGTGCATATAATTAGCAGCAGGTGTGGGGGGGCTTTCCCTCCTGTATTAAATGGGTGCCAAAATCTGAGTTTGACACATTTTATGATTCAGTATTTTGTGTTGTCAATTAAATTAAAATATTCCCCTATAACACATGTAACATTTCAAACCCTTTTGGGCTACACCCTGTAGCTTTGGTACATAACTTAATACAGGATGTTATAACTGGCAAAGACTTCCTAAGACACTCAGGAATTTATAGTGAGTAGGAACACATTTAGATATTATGTGACCAGAAAATATCCCTAGTAAGAACGGATGAGCCAACTCCTGATACACTTTTGAGTTAGTAATCCTGGATATACTCCTAGTAAAATTTTGTGTGTGTGTGTGTGTGTGTGTGTGTGTGTGTGTGTGTGTGTGTGTGTGTGTGTGTGTGTGTGTGTGTGTGTGTGTGTGTGCGTGCATGTGTGTGTGTGGGGTGTTATCAGTAACACATGATACATTGTCAAAATATAGACAGTACAGATAAAGTGAAAGGGATAAGTGTTCAAATTTCAAAAGGAAATAGAATCTGGCTTTGGCTGAAAGCGATAAAAGCTCTATTTCAAATGGATTCTATGCAAAGATACAATGTCCTTTGCAGTGCAGCATTTAGTAACTGATTCTGTCTGCTTACAAGTGCCTCACTTTCCCTCCGACAAAGAAGGATCTGGTTAGGACCTAATACAATGGCCCTGCTGTCACCTACAATTATGGATTGCAGCAATTTCTTGTAATTGTTGATTATCTGTGGTGAGATGCATGTGAGTATAAGGTTATGATAAGACTACTAGTTAATCTGTAGTACGCCAGTACACCAGATAACATGCAGATATTTTTTATACTGGTCTTTTCTTACTTTATGGAGATGTATGCTGACTTGCTACAAGCACTCTTGGTGATTGTCTCTCCTGGAGACAGGTAGTTGGACCCTAATTACAGCCATCCTCATTTGTACCTGTGTCATTACACTTAGCTTTGCACTTTCCAATATTATATCATAACCATATATATGTATATAAATGATAGTGTGACACCCGTGCCCTGGCCCAGCAATCAAGGAGCCTCAATCCTCACCACTAACACCAGAGAGGGTGTCTCATATATGAGGAATGGATAACAAATACACACAGTAAAGTGCAATTTCCCTTAAGAGCACACAGAGATCACAGTCAGTCCGGGGCTGGTTGCTCCCTTGCTCCCCAGGTCCCCAATAAGAATCCCAATGGCACAGCTATAGGGTCCAGATCTCAGCCTAGTAAGCAAGCTAAAACCTCTAGCACCCTCTCTGTCCAACCAGTGCTTCTTGTCCCTACCCAAGTAGCAAACACACACACACACACACACACACACACACACACACACACACACACACACACACACACACACACGCACTTTGAGATAAGTTTATACAACCACACAGACACTCCTGGGGAAGGCTGGCACAGGTTCTCTAGCTGTTTCCCTCTCTCCCAGACTGTACGGTAGTACCAGCTGCCACTACCCACTAATATTTATCAGCTACTCAAAGGTGCTTAAAAGGGTGTCCAATTATTACTGTGCAATATTATTATCTAATTGGTAGATGTGACTAAACAGTCAAAGCTTATTAGAGTGGCTTTTTACAGTTTTACCAAAGGCATACAAGTACTCTAAAGAGCTTAAATTATCTCTACACAAACCAGCCACAGTTAAAAGGTTTTAAAATATTTAATAATTAAAACCACAAGATAATACGTTGTACTACACAGAGCTAATCGGGAGTTCAGAGATCACACAGAAATACTTAAAATAAATCAGTAGTACAGTTCTGACGTCACAGAAAAACACTTAGTCTAATATTTCTAATTCCTAGCTACTGCTACAAGAAAACACACTTCTAAGATAACTTACATAAGACAACAGGCAGAGTGCTGGGTTGGATAGTCAAGACAAAAATGCTTAATAATCTCTGATTCTCACTGTTTAAATTGAAACTGCAGTTCTGATAAAACATTATATAATGTCTCACTTTCCTGGTGTTAACAGGCTGACAGAAACTGCATTTACATTCTTTTAGACTTAGAGCAATAAAGGGCATTCCATATGTAAATTCTGGTCATTAACTTCAGCCTTAAAACAATAGGCAGGAAGCCTTCATCTAGCCTAGCCGGAGCCGAATAGTAAACATCAAAGGCAGTCATGAAAATAATTTTAATTTCAAAGGGCCAACAAGAAATGCTTGACTTAGCTTTCTTTACAGCAGAGGGCAATGTTGCTACATTGTTTTAAGTTCAACATTTCACAGTATTTACAAATGATAGAATTATGTACCAAATTCTATTTGACTAGGCTGGCAGCCTTCACCCATCTCTACCAGTCTTCACAGATAGCACTCCATATAGTCAAAGATTCATAATATCAAATGTCTGCAATGCTAGCAGAAGTGATCAAAGACTGATACAATCTCTTCTGCTGGCATTACTTTGTGGGAGGTCATGGAATAGATAGGAGTAAGAATTTGCACTTTCCCCTTGCTGTTGTATTATCTCTGAGTTGGTATCTATAATTAGCAGGATGGAGGGGTGCAGTCCCCACATGAGGGGTGCAAAGAGGAATACCCCACTGAAAAACATATTTTTAGAGTTTTGATCTTTTGGTGCAGTCCCCACATGAGGGGTGCAAAGAGGCTTACCCCCTAAAAAAAATATTTTTAGAGTTTTGATCTTTTGGTGTAACACAATTTTTTGTGGCCTACCCAAAATACACAAAGATGAACAGAGGCCTCTGATGAGACATATACTGTAATCTCTTTGAATGGGTAGGTCACACAGCCCATCTCCCTTTAACTTGAAAGAATATGGAAACATTATTTATACTTCCCCAATTAATGCTGACCCTGATACCCCTCAGCAAACTGCTGATGCTTTCAACTCTTTCTTCACTGAAACTATCCAAGCTCTAGCTAAACAACTAAATGCCAATAACTTAAACCCACCAAGTAACCTAACAAACTCTACCTTTAAATTCTATCTACAACCTGTCTCCACATCTTACATATACAGACTCCTGCACAAACTAAAACCCTGTACCCCCTCTGCTGATAAGCTCCCCTCACTCTTTCTACAAAAGGCTGCTAAGGTTATCGCATATCCTATATCTATCCTCATAAATAGGACAATCAAAGAAGGAAACATCCCAGATATCTGGAAAGTCTCTCATATTATCCTACTTCATAAAGGTGGAAACTCCTTAGAATACTCTAACTATAGACCTATTGCTCTCCTCTCACCTTTAGCCAAAATTATGGAGAAATGTATCCACCATCAACTTGTACAACATCTCTCTCTTCACAACATAATAGCAAACTCTCAACACGGATTTAGACCACATCATAGTACTACTACTGCCCTGCTTTCCTTTGTAGACACTATTAATCAGAACCGTAATAACAACCTACTCTCTTCTGCCCTCTTCATTGACCTCTCCAAAGCATTCGATATGGTCAACCACTCTTTATTAATTAATACTCTTGAATCCCTATCTTTTGATATCCCAGCCATTAAATGGTTTAATTCCTATCTCACAAATAGAAAACAAGCTGTTCTTTGGGACAACCATATTTCTTCGCTTTTGCCTGTTTCTATCGGAGTTCCGCAAGGCTCGATTCTTGGCCCACTTCTCTTTTCTCTCTTCATTAATGATCTTCATACTATAATCCCTCAAGCAACCTGCATTCAATATGCTGATGATTCTACGCTCATCTGCTCTGCATCCTCCACCCCAGAGCTTATCTCTCTTACTCAAAAAGTCTTTAATACCATAGAAACATGGTTCTCCAGTCGATTTCTCCTATTAAATGCTAAAAAAACTAAGCTGCTCCTTTTCACACCCACTTCTAGGACCTCCCCCTTAAACTTCTCCATCTCCTCCAACAGTGCCACTGTCATTTCACCTGACTCTACCACTAAATTGTTAGGTATTACCATTGATAATAATCTCTCTTTCAACCAACACATAAACAATTCCATAAAACAAGTCAACAGAAAAATAGGATCCTTATATCGAATCAGACCATTCCTTACACCATCTACCAGAACTAGGATTGCTCACTCCCATCTTATTTCTACTCTTCTTTATGCCTCACCTATCTTCACCAACCTCAAGAAAAACAACCTAAACAAACTAACAACCTGCTACAATAACATTGCCCGCTTTGCTACAGGTAACACCTACAGAACTCATCACTGTGTTAACTTGAAACAACTAGGCTGGCTAGAGTATCAGAACTATCTTACAATCCACCAACTTACCATTGCCCACAAAATACTGTACCAACCAAATAACACCCCTATACTCTCTCAACTCATAATCCCCTATAATAATCTCAACTCTCTCCGCTCATCTAGTAAGCTATTGACTAGTTCCATAAAATCAAACAACACTGCTGGTGACTCCCTTTTTACCAATTCTGTAGGTTCAAAATGGAATTCGTTACCAAGCAACATAACAAAGATTACATCACTGCCTCTCTTCAAACAAAATATTAAACTCCACTTCCAAAATCACTGGCTCTGCTCCTGTAGTAAACCTGATTAACCTGATTCCCAATACTTCAACGTTACTTATAACTACCTCTTCTCTGACTTTACTTCTCCACTTGGCATTCTTCCCTTCCCCCCACACTGTCTTCTAATTCGCTTCCGTGCCTATTACTGTCCTAACTTTATACATTTTCATAATCTAATCCCCTTTTATTTTTTTTCTTTTCCCCCTTATTCTTTACACTCTTTTTCTTTACCTACTTTCCTTGTACCCATATCTGACATGCATCTCTGTATTCTCTGTATAAAATTTAATATCTTTTTTCCCTAGACTGTAACTGTGAGGTGAAGTAATTAATTCATGCACCTTTAATTTTAAGACATATAGCTTCCTATTTTCTTGTAACTATGTATGATAGTAATTAACACTTGTAGTAACAATCTTAAATTGTTCAGTTTGTTATTATTGTTTTCATTAACATGCATACTAATATTATTATTTTTTGTCTCTATGTACTTATTTTTGTGGAGCTTTTCTCCCCGGGCCTCTACTGAAAATGGAATTTTCTCCAGCTAGACTAGCCCGGTCAACAAATGTAAAATAAATAAAATAAATAAATACTGCTCACATAGCTACTACATAAGGTGTTTTATGTTGGAAAAACAAACAGAAAGTTCATGGAGCATATATATGACCATATATGATATTAAAAGGCAGATCATATGAATGCCGTGTATAAACATTTAAGCCACTGATGCCTCACATGAATTTAAATTTATGACACTTGAAGTGTCTTGATAGTAAAAGGGGTGGAGACATAGGAGTGAGGGCTGAACAGGCAGAATAATGGTGGATTGTAACCCTAAGGGGGCAATTTTTATCCTGGAATAAATAGTATAACTAGTTAGAAGCCAATTCTACAACAGAGAGAAATAATATAAATATCAACTGCTGTGTATGCAATGACATTAAGACTAATTATGTTTTATTATGTATTTTTTTTTTTTTTAAAAGTTGTTTTTGGTATGCAATTACTTGTACCAATGGTGGTGTTTTTTGTGATCATGTGACTTGTTATTTAGGATCTAAAAATGAACTGAGTTTGTAGAATTTTGTAAACCTGATGAACCTATTGTGACTCTGGAAACTTGTTTGATTAAGCTTTAGTTATGCAACTTCCTTTATTGGTGATTTCAGCTCTTCTTTTCGGTTCTCAACAGTGTCTTTTTCCATTGTCAAATCTGTTGTTATGTATTTGCTGAAAACTGTGCAAAATTTTGAACTAAAAAGCTTTGAGTCTTTTCAGCTTCTGAGCACATTATAAATATCAAACATATGGACCTATAGTTGGCATATTGTAATATGTCAACATTGTTTTTAATGATATAAATCTAGGTATGTTTCTACAAAATAAGCAGTTCTGTAATAGCATAAAATTTTCATTCAGACATTGTTTTATGAACCTGTTTGCTTGACTTCACATGTGGAGGGTTGAATGCCATCTTGCTATATTTTAGAGTAATAGTTCATGTACTCTCAGTGAGTAACATTTACATAGAATATTCTGAAATCACATTTTTGTACTAGTGTTGCCCGTAACTTTGGAGTAGAGATTAATGATGTTCAGTACATCCAAGTACTCACAAATACTTGGTGATGCTTACATTAGAGGAAGGGTGAGTGACAATTAGGAGCTTTGGCTAATTATAAGTGGCCAAGGAAAGGTGTTTGTAAGGGTGGCCATCTGGTCTGCTGCATGTAAAACCAGATTAAATGAAAACTGCTCTTTATACTGTAGATGATGTACCTCCAGCATGACAAGCACTTTTTTTATTTAGTTTCGTGGTATGACCCCAACATGTAGGCTTCTTGCAGTCTCCATTTAAAACTTCAGAAAACTAAGACATCAGAAGCTCCACATGATAGTTGAAGTACAAAAAAAAACATTTCCAGAGCTTCAAGGAGTTGGACACATCAATGATTTGTTTAAGTCTATTAAAACAGAGAAGCCAAATTCTTTTAAGTCCATCCATCCATCCCTCCATCCATCCATCCATCCATCCACAATCCCTTCTTCACATTTTTGCACATGGGGTTAGGGTATCACCTCAACAGTGTCAATCATCTAGAGCCAAGGTTCACAGCGCCGGGTGACTAGCCCTTCCATGGCTGTTCTTTCATACCACACACTCACATGCACACTCACAGCTAATGCCAGTTTGGAGTGCCCAATCCACCTACTGCATGTCTTTGGAATGTGGGAGGAAACCGAAGCACTCTGCAGAAACCCATGCAGACTCCGCACAGAAGGCATCCCTGCTGAGAATCAAACTGAGGAACCTCTCGTAAGCTGAATAAACCTTGCATAAAATGACACATCAAAGCAGTATTATTGATGTGGCAATTTTAAAACCTGTACAGCTTAGGAACAAATTAGCTTAACTGTTGCAAATCTAACTCATCAATTATTTTAGATGAAATGAGTAACAGTGCAAATTACCTAAAATGGTTAAAGTGAAATCCTTGAGCTCATCTAGTTAAGAACCACTGAGGAAGGATATTTTCATTTACATATACAACACAGTCAGGTAACCCCATTTTAGATCCTTGAGCTTATCTTGCTAAAAACCACTGAGGAAGGATATTTTCATTTACATATACAACACAGTCAGGCAACCCCATTTAAGATCCTTGAGCTCA
Organism: Protopterus annectens; assembly: GCF_019279795.1. Taxonomy (NCBI): domain Eukaryota; kingdom Metazoa; phylum Chordata; order Ceratodontiformes; family Protopteridae; genus Protopterus; species Protopterus annectens. The sequence continues at coordinate 349,652,028 of NC_056749.1, forward strand.
TCTTGTTAAGAACCACTGAGGAAGGATATTTTTATTTACATATACAACACAATCAGATAACCCCATTTTAGATCATTGAGCACATCTTGTTAAAAACCACTGAGGAAGGATATTTTCATTTACGTATGCAACACAGTCAGGTAGCCCTGTTTAAGATCCTTGAGCTCATCTTGTTAAGAACCACTGAGGAAGGATATTTTCATTTACATATACAACACAGTCAGGTAACCCCGTTTTAGATCCTTGAGCTTATCTTGCTAAAAACCACTGAGGAAGGATATTTTCATTTACGTATACAACAGTCAGGTAACCCTATTTTAGGTCCTTGAGCTCATCTTGTTACGAACCACTGAGGAAGGATATTTTCATTTACATATGCAACACAGTCAGGTAACCCCATTTTAGATCCTTGAGCTCATCTTATTAAGAACCACTGAGGAAGGATATTTTAATTTACTGATACAACACAGTCAGGTAACCCCATTTAAGATCCTTGAGCTCATCTTGTTAAGAACCACTGAGGAAGGATATTTTCATTTACATATACAACACAGTCAGGTAACCCCATTTTAGATCCTTGAGCTCATCTTGCGAAAAACCACTGAGGAAGGATATTTTCATTTACGTATGCAACACAGTCAGGTAGCCCTGTTTAAGATCCTTGAGCTCATCTTGTTAAGAACCACTGAGGAAGTATATTTTCATTTACATACACAACACAGGCAGGTAACCCCATTTTAGATCCTTGAGCTCATCTTGTTAAGAAACACTGAGGAAGGATATTTTCATTTACATATACAACACAGTCAGGCAACTGCATTTAAGATCCTTGAGCTCATCTTGTTAAGAACCACTGAGGAAGGATATTTTTATTTACATATACAACACAATCAGGTAACCCCATTTTAGATCTTTCAGCTCATCTTGTTAAAAACCACTGAGGAAGGATATTTTCATTTACATATACAACACAGTCAGGTAACCCCATTTTAGATCCTTGAGCTCATCTTGCTAAAAACCACTGAGGAAGGATATTTTCATTTACGTATGCAACACAGTCAGGTAGCCCTGTTTAAGATCCTTGAGCTCAACTTGTTAAGAACCACTGAGGAAGGATATTTTCATTTACATATACAACACAGTCAGGTAACCCCATTTTAGATCCTTGAGCTTATCTTGCTAAAAACCACTGAGGAAGGATATTTTCATTTACATATACAACACAGTCAGGCAACCCCATTTAAGATCCTTGAGCTCATCTTGTTAAGAACCACTGAGGAAGGATATTTTTATTTACATATACAACACAATCAGGTAACCCCATTTTAGATCCTTGAGCTCATCTTGTTAAAAACCACTGAGGAAGGATATTTTCATTTACATATACAACACAGTCAGGTAACCCCGTTTAAGATCCTTGAGCTCATCTTGCTAAAAACAACTGAGGAAGGATATTTTTATTTACATATACAACACAGTCAGGTAACCCCATTTAAGATCCTTGAGCTCATCTTGTTAAGAACCACTGAGGAAGGATATTTTCAGTTATATATACAACACAGTCAGGTAACCCCATTTAAGATCACTGTCATCAAGCAACTAATATCAGCCACAAAACATTGTTTAGTAAAATAGTATGTGTTTGGGTGTGACTTACACTGTGATTTTTGTCACATTTCTTGCAATTTGGTCACAGAGGTGCAACCTGATTAACCATGTCTGCATTACAGGTATGAGTAAAGTCCAGCATATGTAAAACCCAAAAGGCAGATCAGATCATTATTATTTATTTTCCTAAGGAACTCCAAGTTACTCCAACTAGTCTGTAAGTTTCTCTGTCATTTTTTCTTTATGACTGTTTTGCCTGCGTATTAATTTTCAGTACTTTTTAAAATCCATTTCAGTCTTTTGTTTTATAGATTTATTAATAGGGCAATCCCATTGGACAAGGGCCCCATCTCAAGTGAGACCTGGAAGAACTGTTTGGTTAAATGACTTGCTCATAGATTCATAGTAGGCAACTGGAAGTTAAAAGAATCAAACACTGTTCATGGACTACAGAAAGTAACTCATTAATAGCTGATACCCTTATTCCTCTGTGCTAATTGCCACTTATGGTTGCAGAAAGCCTGAGCCTACCCTGACAGGCAATGGTCTTAAGTTTGGAACCAGTCCTGAATGGGAAATCACTCCATCACAGGGCACATACTGTCACATACACAACAAATACACTCCTAGAAGTAATCTGAATATCACCAGTTCATTTATATATACATATGTGATATGCATGCAGGAAGAATAATCTAAAGTCCCTTTCAAAATCTGTCATGAAAGCAGAGGACATACAAACTCTGAACAGAAGGCATCCCAGCCAGCAAAAAGTAGTCATTATTCTTGAATGAGTCCTCAGAATATAACATGTGCTGGGTACACTGGGCTGAAGTGCTTTATATCAAGCAATGCTGCAAGGATCGGAGCAGCAAGGTACTATTTGTTGCTTCTCATTTTGTATGAAATGTGCTGCAAGTTTTATGACTGTGTTTCATCTTTACAGAAATCATTATGCCTTTGCAAGGTGTATTTGATTAAAATGAGCTGTGTGTGTATTTCTTAGCATTTTATTACTCTAGAGAATCTTTGAAAAACAGCTTTAGTTTTAAGTGTTTCTTGTTTAATGTTTTCATATATCGTTTAAGGTAGACACCAGTGCAATTGTAAGATATTGAAAAATATGCTCTTCTCCATATACTTATTGTATTTTATTTTTGTTTTTTTAATTTTTAGCCATGTTAGTTTTTATACCTTAGAACATTTTATTTCAGTGTGGATTTCAGCTGTATGTTAATGCTGGTAAAGATATATTTCAGCTTCCTTGCTTTGCTTGTGATGAAGAAGATGTTTGTGCAATACACTGCTATTTTAAAAGTATTTCAAGATGGTGGGCGTTTATTTACAGTAAGGCTGGAGTTGTTATTCTTTTATATTTGCATCTGCCAGTCTTTTCTCTATAAGAAGAGCTGAGAATTTCTCAGACAATCATTTTGCTCTATTCTGAGTCATTGAAAACCCAAGACAATTACACAGCAACGAATATAATTTTGTTAGGAAGCTTCTTGTAATATTTTACTACTTTATCAAACTATTTGCACTTTAGCCTGTTTTAAATGTTTACTTGATATCTTTTGTCCTTTATTCATTTTTACTCTGAATAGCAGTGGTACAATTGATGGAATGTGCTTTGTTTGAACATACACTGTTCTAACAGAAGAAATTGAAAGATTTTTTTTTGTGTTTTGACTCATAATTGCTTCAGTTGCAGTTTCCCAATTTTACATCCATGGTTTCTGCATTGCCTTTTCTGTGAGATGGGGTGACATTGGAGTTGGTTAGTTGATGGCAGAGTCTGTGAGGTGGGAGAGGAATTGCCCCATCTCATAGCCACTCAGACAAAGACAGAAGACGACATTTGTTATTTACTGTGTGTGTGTGTGTGTGTGTGTGTGTGTGTGTGTGTGTGTGTGTGTGTGTTTGTGTGTGTGCGTTTTTCTGTGAGAGACGTAATACTTTTGAATATGTTCAGTTTCCTTTATATTGTGGAAGTAATGCATGTTTACTTCATTTCCCCTTTTGTTTTAGGAATCAAACTAAATGGTCAGGCATGTGTAACTTCCACAAACTAATGAAAAGAAGCATTCTAAAATTATGCACAGATGCTGGTTATGTACATGATACATAGTACTAAGACAGAATAAATTAAAAGGAGCCCTAAGATTTTCCAATAAAACTTGGCAAGTTCAGACTTTACTTGAATGTAGTATCCCCTTTTTGCCAGAAAGGTGAACTGATACAACAAAGTGCAACAGAACATAATAGTAAGCTGTTTTGTATATTTTAGTTATGTCATGAAACAAGGTTTGGTGAGCTTCCTTATTTAAAATGAACCATCTTATTTTGTCTGTCAGTAAGATGGAATGTTCAGACAAAAAATAAATAAAAAGACTGGTGACTAACAAGACAATAACATGGAAAAGATCCATTGTTCAGCAAAGAAGATAGAAAATTCAGTTATTTTACTTTTATTATTTGTAGTTCAGAAATGGCTGCTTTGATTGGTTCAAGACTCCTTTCTCAGTTTTTATCCAAATTTAGTGTCATTATACCCCACCATTCAAGATACTGTATTTGGGCTTCTAGTTATCAGTCACAGACTAGTCAGTTGAAAGAATTTCCTAATTCACTCAAAAAACACAACCCCTAAACTTAAAATACAAAGTGAGAGGTGTAAACCATTGCAATGCATCAACATTACAGAGAATATGAAACAGGTAAATATTTCTGTTTATCTTCTGTCATGGTGGGATGCTAATTATGGAATGCATGGCACAGCGAAGGTTGAAAAAAGGGTTTTTGCCGAGAGTTCTTTCCCTCTGTGAGTCTACCTATATGAAGTCACTTTTTGTGGGTGCTTTCTACTTTGATACAGTTCTGCTGCTGTTTATTTGGAATTGTGTTCTCCCACACTGCAGGTACTATCCCTGATGGGCCTCAGAGGTAGACTGCGTAGTTACTTGAGACTTGCATTGTTTCTTTCTTAGTTCATTCAGTAGCATTCTAGCCTCTTTTTTCTTGCCAAATGTTTTAAAAAATGAGAATTGCACGGAAAGTTTATGCCTTACATTGCTAATGATAATCAATAAAACTGTTGAGAATTTTTTCAACTATAAATACCAAAATGTTTACCCTTACCATGTTATGCTAACTGGGACAGTTGTTCCTACATTAAAACCATGTATTGTGGCCTGTCTTCTCCTGTTTGCATCTCTTTTCATTTTGTTCTTTTGTAGGCAAGCTCCTTTTTGGATAACTTAATTGGATTATGTTTCTGTTTGTGCTACAGAAGGAAAGTGCAGTTGTGTAAGTTGAATTTATCATAACAGTAGATGTTTGAATAATCACTGCTGAAGTAGCTCCTAGCTTACTAAAAGGCATGTTTGGGTGCAAAGCCCTTCAGACCTTTCCTGCCAGCATAGAGATTGACACTGATCCCCAAAGGCAATGCTTGGAACAATAAAAAACAAATGTCCACATCAGACCTGGCATAAAAACACACAAAAAACAAAAGGGGTGGAAGGACCGCAGCAGCAGTGATCATTCGAACATCTACTGTTATGGTAAGTTCATCTTATACAACTGTACTATGTTCATCAGATTGATCACTGTTGCAGTAGCCTTAGCTATATGGGTAAGTTACCATAGCTAACTACATTTGGGAGGTGGAAGGAGAAGAGTCCCGAAATCTCTGAAGAATGGTCCTAGCAAAGCTTGATCTGGACCTAGAAAAGGAATCAAGTTTAAAGTGCCTTGTCAAAGTATGTACAAATGGCAAAGTAGCAGTATCTACAATACTTCTAGAAGCCAACCCTTTCCAAAAAGCCTCAGATGAAGCCAAGACCCTTGTATCATGACCTTGACCCTGTCTGGAATAGTTTTGTTACAGTGAGTATAACAAAAGGTAATAGACTTAGACAACCATTTGAAATAGTCGACACACATTGTCCTTTCTTTTTACCTTCACAAGAAATGAACAGCTGATTAAATATCTGAAAGATTTACTTCTGTCAAGATATTGCCTGAGTTGTCTCTGGACATCCAGGGTATGTGGGGTATCCTCTCTAACCCCTCCTTTTTAGATTCAAGAAAGAAAATGGGTAGATGGATAGTTTGACTTAAAGTAAACTCAGATAACACTTTAGGCATAAACAGGGATTAGTGCTCAAAGAAACCATGTCCCTATGGAAAATGAAAGAGGGTTGACTCACAATAAGACCTTGCAACTTGGATACCATTTTTGCAGAGGTCAGTGCAATCAGTAGAACTGTTTTCCATGTTAAGAATCAAGACAGATTAGCTGGTTTAAATGGAGCAAATGTTAGCTTTTCTAACACAAAATTAAGATCCCAAGGAGGGGAAACTGGTTTTCTTGGATGCCTCTTTGCAAAATCCTTTTCAAAAACATTTTGACATGAGACTGCACTGAAATATTAGAATACATGGGCAGACATGCTAAAATGGCCAATAAATGAAACTTGAGGAATAAAAAAGGTCATAGGAAAGCAACTTACTCAAATACTGTTAAAACAGAGAATATCTAGCTTTGATTGAGTGCTGTTTTTTATTGTTCGCACTAACTAGCAAACCTTTTCCATTTGCTACTATATGATTTTCTAGTAGCAGGCTTTCATGCCTTCATTAGTACCTGCTGCATGTCCTAAATAAACAGATGACTGAAGGGAATTAAGACCCTATTATCCAGGCAGTCAGTTGAAGGTAACGGATATAGAGGAGAATCTTACAGCCCAGTTCTTATGTCAGTATATCTAGTCCGTGAGGGAGCTTGTGATCATTTCCCCTCGCTATTTCCAAATGAAGGGAGAACCACAGTTTCCTTGGCCAGAAGGCAGTCAGTGATATTGGGATATTCCTTCTGAATCTTCAGAAATACCCTGGGTATTAGTGGAAAGGGTGGAGAAGCATACAGGAATATTCCTGTCCAAGGGAAAGAAAAGGTATCTGTCTTCTGGGCCTTCTTGCATGGAGTCCTGGAACAGAGTCTTGCCAGTTAAGTTTTTGAGAGGATGCAAAGGGTCTGCCTAAGGAACTCCCCACAGATTGATAAACTCTTGGAAGACTCCCTTATCTAGTTTCCATTTTCATGAAGTAAGATTGTGCTGTGAAGCTATATCCCAAGCTAACATAACTAGTCTGCAAAGGGTGTATGACCTGGATCCCCTTGTAACATACAACTGTGGTATTGTCTGTAACCACTCGAAGAGGTCCCAGGCACCAAAGATGGTTCAGAGAGTTGAGTGCCTTGATCAGGGCAAGCATCTTCTTGATATTTGTTTGCTTCCATCTATTCTTGGTATCCCACACCCCCTGCACCTTTTTCCCTCTTGAATATGCTCCCCATGTAAAGACAGAAGTGTCTGTGGTGACCGACTGCTTTAGACCAAGGAGGGTGAAGGAGAGACCTGGATTTAATGGTAGCTGTTGTCTCCACCAAAGAATTCTCTTCTGACAACCCCCAGCACTCGGATTTGAAAAGGTAAAGGGTGTTGATGCTGGGACCAAGGGGATGTCAGGTATCACTGCATCTTTCTCATGTGGAACCTTGCCAGGGGTATGATGAGAATCATAAATACCATGAGACCCAAAATCCTGAGGTATTCTATCACAGTGACAGAAGTCTGAGGGGGAAAACATAGAAACAGATCTAATTAAAAATCTATTTCTTCCTGTTGAAGGCAAGCTTTTTGAACTAAGGTGCCTAGTTGACATCCCAGGAACACAATTCTTTGTGAAAGAGTCAAGAAAGACATTTGAATGTTCTCTTGGAATTCCAGCTTGTGTAAGAGATCTCTCACCCAAACAAGAGAGATTCCTGACACTTTGGAAAAGACTACGCAGTGTTAAGTAAGTTGCCTAAACATGGAAAATGTGGATACACTGTAGCCTGCAATGGGCTATAACTGGAGTTAGACACTTTATGAAGATTCTTGGTGCAATGGATAGTCCAAAGGATTTGGTAGAGAACTGATAATATGATGCTGGCACATAAAACCTTAAGAAACATCTGAAGTCTGGATGAATAGGGGTGTGATGATAAGCATCTTTTAAGTCTAGTATTAACGGGAAACTTGAAAGAGGGAAATGAGGTAACAGGTTGTGCAGTAACAACATTTTGAATTTTGGCACTATCACTAACAAGTTTAGGAAAGAAAGATCCAGAACTGGTCTGCCAGCATTTTCTTTCTTCGGCACTAGGAACATAATTGAATAATAAACATTCCCCACCTGGGAAGGAGAAGCTAGTTTATCACTTCTTGGGACAGGACGTGATGAAAAACAGGTGAAAACAAAAGAGACTCATCTGCAGGAAAAGAAATGACTCCCTTGGAATAAGGAATACCCTCCCACTGCCATCCATATACCTGATTAATGATTTTCAGAACCCATTTGTCTGAAACAATCTGTTGACAAAGAGAAAAATGGAGATTTGGACTTTCTGGAAGAAAAAAGGGGCCAGGGTGGGAGGGGATCACAAGGTCTCTTGAATAGTTATTCAAACTTGCTGGAATGTCCTTGGTTTTCAGATGTTTGAGACCTGTTTTTGGAACCCCCTTGCCAATTCTTCTTAAACGTCTTTTTACTTGAATTTTGTTGAGACTGTTTATTATGTTTTTTTGCCAGAATTGGATGAGGAGATAAAAAATACCTGGGACAATTTGGAAAAGGGGGACTGAAACATTTTTGAGATTCCCTGTATCAGCTTGCCCCGTTCATCACACTTTTTATCACCTCTGCAGCAGAGTGCCAAACACTGAATCTCTATCCAAGGGTGAATCTAAAAAGTCAGTTTTAACATCATCTGGGACGTTCAGGGAATACTGTCATGCAAACCTCCTCAAAACAGTACCAGTCACAATATTCCTGGCTGAAATATCAACAGTCACACATGCTCTGCAAGCAATGAGTGGAATACAAGAAACTAAGTTATTAAAAGCAGATTTTTCCTCATAAAAAGGGACTGGAGATAAAACATTCCTCATACTTTCACAATTTGTCAGAGGAAACTTGAACATATGACCCTGAGAATTCAAAATTCTGTAAATCAAAGTTGCAGAAGTATACACTTTTTCTCATGCTTATCAATACTTTCATCTCCTTATCAGACAAAGTTAGATTGGAATTAACTAAGTGCTTAGCAGCAGTGGAAGCAACTAAAGCTGTTGCTACTGGGCAATTTAAAAGACTGAGGAGATTTATATATCCTATGTATCCTGTCTGCCTTTTTAGGGACAGCTGACTGACTAGCAGGAAAATTGCAGACAGTAACATCCATCCTCTAAAACAGACAGAACAGGAGGAATGGGTGTGGGGTCTGGAAAATCCTTCTGTAACAACACATAGTATTTTCTGAGGGACTGAGAAACCTCAGTGTTCGCCTGCTGAAAACACTGCCACATTCTAGCAAAAGTCTCTGAGAAAGAGAATGAGAAACCCTACAGGGAGAATCAGACACTGAGCTCTTCTCTGAGTCTGAATCTGAAATCTAAGAAAAAACGCACTGGAACCATCCCTGTGTCTTCCTATTCAAATTCAGACTCTTGAAGCTCTTCAGGATGAGGAGGCCCTCTTTCTTTTACCAGAAACTGCTTCACAAGAAGGATCAATAGCCTAAATTAACCTCTTAGCCACACCCATTAAATTACTCCTATCCAAAGAAATATCAGGAAGAGTAGATACTTCATTTTCGCTTTCTTTTCTATAGGAAAAATGGGGTTACCTGTGTTACTAATGTCACCAACTGCTTCGTCAGGGATGGGCACAGCATTCTAACACAACAGGGAAACCTTCCCTGTTCCCTCTCTCAGGATCAACAAGAGTGGCTCTCCCTTCCCCACTTCCAGCCAAAATGTGAATTATTGTAATGTGATGTATCTCTAAGTTTCTTCACAACTTGTCAAGTAAGAAACTACTAAATAAACGGGCATTGTCACTTTTAATAGTCTGTGGGATTCCAAATGCATCAGATATCATACATGGTACTTAAAGTATTGTCCTTCCAGCCTTAGCTCTCAGAGCTTCTACTGCAGGAAATTTTAAATATTAATTTTTTTAGAACAAGTAGATATTCTTTCCTATCGACTGGACCATAGAACACAGTATTAAAATTTGACCAGGCTTTTTCCATGCAGATGTTAAGTCTACCAAAAAAGTTACACTTTCATGTTTATTTGCCTGGCAAAATACACATACTCATAAAAGAGTCTCAAATGATCCATTCCTCAGTACCAACTCTTTTCTTGCACATGTCTTAGTCTTTATTCCACTTAAATGAGGTTTGTGGGTTATTTCAATTCACTTTCTACAAACTAGTTGGAAATTATTGGCTACTTCCTTTTACTAAATTATTATCTACAATTTTCAGATGTCACCTTGGCAGTTTTCATATTTTCTTATAACAGGTAAATCTGTATCATTTCATATGTCTGCTTTTGAAATGCAAGACTGGTTAACTTTCTATTGTATCCTGCATTTCTTAGCCTTTCCTTCACTTTCATGTGCTATCAGTGGTTCAGTGCCTGAACACTGCCAGCTTGTTGATATAATTTATTGATTACTTATTTTTGCTTGTTTAGTGGTGTTGGTAGACTGGGTTTAGAAATGATTTTCAGCCATGACAGAGGCTGAAGGTGGAAGAACAGTACACGTTACATTGCATACAGAATTCAATCTAGAAATGAATCCATGAAAAAATTAATACTATGTTCTAGATGGGCTATATGACTTTTAAAGCTCATCTATAGCTATATACCCTAAGGGAAACACTAATTAACAGAAAAACTGCTGCACTTGAAAATAACAGATTTTAAACTTCAGACAACAAAGAAAATGAAAGGCTGAAGAGGATGACAAGTTTGTATATTAGCCAACATCTTTAAAGTACTTTTACTGAGGTAGGATGATCTCAGTTTCATCTGAAATCCAACCAGTGTATTTTCATTGTAAATTTTTAGGAGGAGTTTCTAGCAAGGTGGAGCTATTTTGGAAATGACCTTTTCACCAATAATCAAGGCAAAAGGTAGTCTTATAAAAATAAATGTCCTTTCTTCATGTGCTTTAAGTAAATAGATTAAAGATCTAATAAGTAATCTGTTGATTAGTAAGTACCACATTTCCATGTAGATCAGATTGAGTGAAAGACAGGTTAATTTAAAGTTGTCCTTCCAGTCACTGGCATCCAGTTTTTCCTTTTGTGTCAGAAAGCAGTAGAGAGTTCTGTGGTTTACCAGATCTTGTTTACAGCAGCCTGATGTATGCCATCACTATAGGCAGCACCAGTAATCAGCACATTTGCTAGTTGAGTATATTCGGTTTTGGCTTTCAGTGTTTGATGATCAGGCATCACATGGTCTTTGGAGTGCAAAGGTCAAACTCTAAATATAAGATATCACATTTGTGTTCAATAGCCATTGCAATTAATGTTCTTCTGTCTGGACTAGAATATTCCCTCCCAATTTCCTCCCTACATTTTCATCAAAACATGAACATCCAGCAGAAGGCTAAAAATAAAATTCTAAGGTTTATTCACCTTAGCCACTAAAAAACATCTGCATGCAACCTTTTGTAAATCAGGCTAGTTCCCTAAACATTTAGTATTCCTATTAAACAGATTCACTTTTAAATTCATTAATGAACAGTGCTTCCCTCCACTACTAGTCAAATAAAAATTTTGAGCCATCTAATACCTACCTTAGAAATCAAGACAAAAACTAATAAAAGTCTCTTCAAACCACCTTATACTCTGCTAATTGCCAAAATGCCTTCTACAGTGTTGTTCCCAACACCTGGAATAAAATTCCTCAAAAAATAAGTGAAACCAATAATTACTCAAAGTTTAGGTAAGGTCAAAAAAATGCATCTTCAACAAGAAACTGGCTATGTACACTGCATACTAAGTTAAACTAGACACATGAAGTCCCACAAAAAATCTTTTCCAAAAAAGCACCCTCTTTACATTATTAAGTACAGAAATGGTTTAATAAACTTTAATTATGTCAAACAACCACTCAGCCTCTAACACACTAACTCAATATTACTTAGACCCTAAGCTTTCACAAAGCATTTACCTGCTCAGATTTAATATCCATTTAGATTCCTACTTGCTCTCTCTGTAATAACATACACACACACACACGCACACACGCACACGCACACGCACACGCACACACACACACACACACACACACAAAACATACATAAAACTTACTGTTCTATGACTAGTGCCCCACTTATACAATTTATCCTAGACATTACAAATGTCCCACTTATAACTCATTCATTCCTATTCCCACTTTGTTGAATTAATTAATCTCTGAAGTACCATCGTCCTCCAGTTCAGTTCATCTTCAGTCAGTTATATATATGCAGCTTACTTGTCTGGTAAGAAAGCCACATTCTAGCATACAATTATTTAATGTCAAGTTATTCTTAAACTGCTGTTTTCTTAGTGCCTGCAGCTTCTTTATCAAACTCAGCCTTATATGTTACTTAACACTAAAAGAGTCGTTGCTTTCTCTCAACAAATCAAATTGTCAAAATATGGATTTCATTGTCCTTCTTTTTAAATATGCTGCATTTAAAGAGATTACCTTGTAGAAAACAAAGGATCTATGTCAGATGATTGAGTTTACAGAAACTCGAAATACATATGGACGAGACCATATGATCGAGTTTCTGAAAACTCAAACATCAAAACCCCCCCACAAAAATCTACTTTTTTTTACATTTATGCAGGGGGCAAGCCCCCTGCACCCCCTCCCACATCCCCCTGCAAATTGTATATACCAACTCTGACATCACACTACAGTGGGGAAAAGGGTAAATGTCATGATCCTTGCTGTACCACGATCTCTGTTCAAAAGCTTCAGGTTTTCAGAAACTCGATCATATGGTTCAACCATATGAATTTTGAGTTTCTGAAAACTTGATTAACTGATAGGGATCCAAAACAAGTTATCATATATTGAAAAGTTAGCTTGTACTGTCTTAAACCTATTAATTGTCTTAAAACACATCTGATATAATATACATATGATGTGCTCACAAAACTGAATGTTACTTTTGACTGACACAGTACAGAGTGCAAGTTTTATTAAACATATTCTTTCAGTTGACATGGTACCACTATTGTCAAATTTATTCTTTCCTTTTTTTAAGGATTATGACCAGTGTATTTATGCAGTTAGCAAAAGTGAAATAAATATGTTGTAGCAGAACAGAACATAAACCTGCTATGAGCATTGTATACTGTCATTCTCACATAAAATGTAACGGAGGTGCCATGCAATTTTATGATGAAGTGCTATAAAGAGGAGTTCATTGTGGAAGTATCAGAACTTGGGCACTGTTTTAATTTCTTAAATGCATTTTGTGGTTTGTTAGTCTGTTCAAATGAAACACCCTAATGGTAGTGCTGGATCAACCTCTTTCCTCCTTTGCATAGTTATGGATGTTTGGAAAGGCAATCTGCATTGTTCTCTCCCTTGTAATTTATTGTGAAACTGTATGGTAACATTCATAGAGCCCATCTCTCCGCATGTAGTAATGACCTTGATTTATGATTGCTAAAACTAGTCTGCAGCAATTTGAGTTTCTATAAAGATAACTGTGAGAATCCTTACAAGAGCAAACAACAGAAACATATATTGGGATTCAGAAATATTAGCACAAGAGGCAAGCCTTATTTACCTTTGGCGGTACCTGTTTCTGATTCAGAGACAGCTCAAAGCAGTGCTTGTACTTCAGGGGATGCAGCAGCATGGTGGGCTATCACTCTGATCTACTACAAATTTAAATGAGGCATTCTGGAGAGAGGCATGCAATAATTAGTCATGTGTTCTCCCTAAAAATCCCTGCAGTAAGTGATTTATGCAACCAAGTGATTCACAGAACTTCTTGGCTGCATAAATCATCTCCATCAGCTGTGTTAATTCACATGGCCAAAGGTTTGCATTCACTTCTTACCTTCAATGGGAGAGATCACATTATTGGTAAGAGCCAATGAGTATAGTGGACTGGTAATGGTGGCATGTGTGTGTGTGTGTGCGCGTGTGTGTGTGTGTGTGTGTGTGTGTGTGTGTGTGTGTGTGTAAGTAAGTGTGACTGCATGTATGAATGTAGGAAGAGGTATGTGATGTTGGAGTTGAGTGTGTATGTGTGCGTCTGTGTGTCTGCTTGGATGTTCACAATAGATGTAGTGTCATTTAGGGGATAGGTAGAGAAGTTTTGTTTGTGAGTGTGTGTGTTTGTGAGGATGGGTTGAATGGATGAATGAATGCTTTAGTGTGATTGGGTGGGGAGAGGAGTGTGCTAGATGTATGGTGAGTCTGTACATGTGCATGGGAGGTGTGTGCACTTCACAACTCCCCCTAGAGTTAAAAGCACTGGCTGTAATATGACGGTACAGTAAATGTTTGGCATTGCTGATTGACTGCATACATCAGTGGCAGGAACATGATGAATGCAAGACACAAAATGTGGTATGTTCTGATAAATGAGTTAGTTTAGAGGTATGGGGATGGGTTTACATCATGAGATTGACATCTTAAAATGTCGACTCTCAGTTGTTTGACACGAAAATGTCAAACTCCAACTTTCCCGAACGGCCAAATCACTGATTTCTTTCCAATGGAAAGAAATCGATTGGCCGAACATCAATGCCACACAAAAACAAACATATTTAAGTGGGGGACTTTGCCCCTCACACCCCCCAATGTGGGGGGCTGTGCCCCTACACCCCCCTAAATAAATATTCTAATGAGATCGCACTACAGTCAGGGAAATGGCAGGTGTAACAGAATGGCCAACCAATTTCTTTCCGTTGGAAAGAAATCTGTGATTTGGCCATTCGGGAAAGTTGGAGTTCAACATTTTCATGTCGAACAACTGACAATCAACATTTTAAGATGTTGCTCTCATGATATAGACCCATGGTGATATGTGTGTGTGTGTTGGTGGGGGCGGGTGCAGGACAAGAGTGATTATGTTGATGTGCTACATGGGTTTCTAGTGAAGATTATGAAAACAAAGTTCTTGTTAGCACTCGCATAAACACTGAGTGATTCAGAGACTTGAAGACTGACTGATAATGAGGCCTCTTCTCTTAGCCACTAACGTGGTTCTGAATTTCTGGGTTTCATGATCTAATTAAAGGCCCTTTTACCCAATGCTTTACCACTCATGGCTAACTTTTCTCTTAATCTGGTCTATTATCTTTTTCATCTTGCAAACATCTCTTGTGTATGCATGTTAAGATATACTGGCATAAGCTGTGAGTTTATTTTTCGTGTTCTTGGCTTTGACTTAATGCAGTACCCAGACTTACTGGAACACCAACTGCTTTTAAAACGTGGTCGCATTTTTTGACAAAATAACTCATTAAAGTACATTGTAATTTATTTTTTCATTAAATATCAGAGTAGTCTTCCTAAACTTTAATCATCTCTGCTAAATGATCACTGATGCTAAAGTAACATGCAATACTTCAATTTTTATAGCAGGGTATGATTTGTTCTTTTACAGTTTTATAGTTTCGGACTCACCTGGTTTCTCTCTCTCGCTCTCTCTCTCTGTCACATACACACACACACACATGCAGAGACTGTATCAATGTGAGGTGTCATACTAAAAATTCAGACTGCACATTTTTTCCACACTTACATTTTTTTCAAATGTGACAGTTTTAGACAATTGGAAATAAATTATATACTTTCCTTTCTAGGCACAAAGGTATGGTTTAGCACTGTTTGTAAAATCAATAACCTAACTGTGGAAAATGAGCCCTTATTAGCCTGAAAGTTCAAGTAGCTGCAAAGTCTGTTAGTCCAGTGAGAGGTTTTCCATCCTATCTTTATTTCAGTGTGTTTTCTGTTATTGGGCCAACGATGGAATTTCTGTTTGTTTCTTTTATAATAGTAGCAGAACTCCATCCTCCTTCTGTTTTTTTACAAATGCAGTGTATTGTCAGTATCCCCATCCAAATGAAACATTTTTCATTAGATGTCTCAAAGGAGATGTTCTAATACTACAGTTGTTGGCAAAATATGAATCATAGTTTGCCATCCAAAGGAACTCCTTATTCTTTTGAATTCTAGGAGATGAAATAATATATTATGCCCTATTTGGGTTAAGTGAAAAGCCACTTGCTGAAAATAAATGAAGCCATGAATCTTTAATACATTAGTTGATTCATTACTTAATTTATTCAGTCTGTGACACTTGTTTTGCCTAATTCAGGACCCATTGGGTATTCTACATAGTATGCCAGTCTATCATATCATATTACATCACATACAGACAAGTCCCCCAAACACATCATATGCACATATGTGGAATGCACATTATACATATATCTGTGGAATACACATCATACAAACACACAAATGCAATGCATAACCATAGACAATTTTTTAAACACCTTTATTGAATTATCACTTGTGACATAGGCAAGGCAAATTTACATTTATAAAAAAGTAATCAAACTGTATTAAATTAAAATTAACAAGCATCATACTTCACATATATTGCTGTGTATCATACAACCTAAGCAACATTACATAAATTATTCAATTCCTGCCCCTTTAAAAAAAACAAAAAAAAAACAACAAACATATTTATTAAACCATCATGTATAACATATGCAATCATACATTTATATAAATGAAAACAAACCACACTGACACAATCCTAGTTGCAAGCATTTTACATCACAAACAATACTGAAACACTTCGGTTGCAAACATTATACATCCCTTATAATCTACCCAATCATTTTCATATTCTACATAGGATGCCAGTCTATCGCATCATATTACATCACATACAGACAAGTCCCCCAAACGCTTCATACATACATATGTGAAATGCACATTATACATACATCTGTGGAATGCATATCATACAAACACACACATGCAATGCATAACCATTGACAATTTTTTTAAACACCTTTATTGAATTATCACTTGTGACACAGGCAAATTTGCATTTATACAAAAGTAATCGAACTGTATTAACAAATTAAAATTAACAAGCATTATACTTCACATATATTGCTGTGTATCATACAACCAGAGCAACATTACATAAAGTATTCAATTCCTGCCTCTTTAAAAAAAAAATGTTTATTAAACCATCACGTATAACATATGCAATCATACCTGTATATAAATGAAAACAAACCATGCTGACACAATCCTAGTTACAAGCATTTTACATCACAAACCATACTGAAACACTTCGGTTGCAAACATTATGCATCACTTATAATCTACCCAATCATTTTCAATCAAACATTACATAGCTCATTTAAGCCCCGCCTTCGTTTAAACCTAATTTCTTCACTGTATGTATTGTTCCCACAGTTCCCAATTTTTTCCTATGTAGTTTGCTCCTGCCATTTTCTAAAGATGCCAATTCCAGTTGTTTTATCTCTGTTACTATCTACACTACTTCTAATATAGTTGGTTTAGATTTTCATTTTCTAGTGATTGCTTTTTGGCAGCCACCATAATTAGACACAGCAAGGCCTTACGAAGTCTAGGCAATTCTAATTATGTATCAAAGCTCAGAAAAATCATCTCTCTCATCACACCAATATGCCTACCCAACATCTCTGACAGTGCATCCCACAGGGAATCCTTAAAGTCTGCCAAACCACAGCACTCCCAGAAAATATGTCCCCAAGTATCTCTTTCTTCCCCATCACACCTCCAATATTTGCTATCTACCTGAGGAAAAATTCTCTGGAGTCTACTAGGGGTATAAAAATATTATGTAAACATTTCCAAGCAAAAATCCTAAATCTTTTAGATTTTGTTGCATATTTGGGAGATATACATAGATCTTCTCTTTCATTCTTTTTGAATTGCTTATCCAGTCTCTCTTCCTAATCTTTTTCAACCTTCTCTGATTGTTTCTTATACTTATCATGCAATATTTTATATGTGCTACTAATTATTCCTTTTTTTAAAGGCAGCTTCTCTTCTAGATTCTACTAAAAACTCTACCAGTGCTGGTCTTTTGTTTAGCCCCCCCCTTCTCTTTGCCTTTACTATGATATCAATTCTTGATAACCATAGACATTTTGGTGAATTGCCACGTCACCTAAGATATTTTTCTACAATGTGGCAGGAAACATGAGCAATGAGTGAAAGGCTACATGAGCAAGGTGAGGCCAAACATAGTCTGCAAAGAAGTAATAGAAGATAGGAGCCATACATGAGAACCACTGTGAGGCAGAAATGCTAACCACTGATACCTTTATTGGATTTACAGATTTATATTTTTTCTTGTTTAATATCAGTCCAATTTGTCTTAGTATTTCCAAGACATGGCTTTGGACATCATAATGATCATCTTTTGAATTGCCATGCGTTAATGTCATCAGTGTATTTCTTGCTGTTGGGAATTCTTCTTTCCGCCTGGTGTTACACATTTTTAAATATTTTTTGTGGCCAAGTTTGTGCCAGAGTTAAGTGTTTTGCCATCTCACATCTATATGTGTAGACGATATCCTTATACTTTTGACTCTTTGGTTCTACCTTTAATTGGTTTCAAATATAGCTTCTATGTATTTTATTTTGGCATCGTTTAATTATATGATGATGATATCATTTATAGTGGTGATATTTTTTTTGTATTTGTCTGTCAAATGTCTATGTATCTACAGACTTAAACAGACTTTACTGACTTTGAAAGAGTTACTTTAGGTGTTAGTCATGTAGGAGAGCAGGTACCTTTTTCTTTAAGTTATGCCTATTACCTCTAGCAGTTTAATGTTTGCTCTGCTTTCTGACATGTACACTTTCACTGTACAATAACTGAGAGTCTGATCATACAGATGCTGGATTCTGGTCAAAATCACCTGTAGACTCCAGTCTGAGGAAAAACTAACTACTGTTCATGCAACTTGACAACACATATCCACCTGGAGGCAGGATTACCAGTTGAAAGGCTTTATGGGAGCCTTATTCACATCAGACATCCAAGAGCAAGTCTGGTTGAACAGGAATTACTTCATCAGAAGTCAAGCCTTGAGGTGGAGCTGGTTGTTCTACCAGCCACGAGGGACATCTCTGGAAATGAAAATATGGTTTCCTGTACTAGTCTATATGCCTTAAGGTCCAAAGATATGCCCTTCTCAACCTCCAGGAGGCTACAAGACTAAGGGTTGTAATCAGCAGGAATGGAGGGAGAGCATACAGGAGCCTCATATGCCTCAGGAAGGAGAGTACGTCACCACTACTTTACCCCTTTCCTGCTGCACTGAATTGGATATAGGAAAGGCCACATTCTACTGAGTAGCATACAGGTCAGTCTCTGGGGAGCTCCTCCTTTAGAAGACCCTGACTAGGCAGAGGATTTGAATCCAGTTCTCCAGCATAGGGCTAGAGGTGTGGATCAGAGCATCCATCATACTCTTCATTCCCTTTGAAATGTGAAATTCTGTGTGAAGGATGCTCTGTCTTTTGCCCAATGTCAATTGAATGTCTTTCTCCCACACAGGGTGCATAACTATATGTGTTCTTCCTTGTTTTAGCACCAGACAATAGACTTGTTGTCTGACCAAACGAGGAGAGGACCTGGATGTTTCTTCATTGCCCTCAAGATGAGAAGGACTTCTCTGATATCCTCCAACTGTTTAATGTACACCCCGCATTTATGGTTAACCATAGATCCTTTGCAGTGTGGAACACTAGGTGTGTGCCCCACCATACGGGCAAACTGTCCATTGATACGTTCAGGTGCAAGAAGGGAAGACTCACCTTCAGACTGGTGGGGATTGCTCACCATCCTATTGTCCAGTGACTGGAAACTGATGCAAAAGGAATACATTTGAAACCACTGACACCTCATGGGCCTTTGTGAGATCCCTATCCTCAAGGGTTCAGTTGGCACCATGAAGATTATGACTGTCATGAAGCACAGAAGGGTCAGCAAAACCCAAGTTTTGACCTTGTCATATGTCCTCACCCAGAAGGCCAAGGCTATAGCCTTCTACATTTTCTGTATAGGTACAAATAATCCAAGGCTGGAAAGTGTCCAACTCCTCCTCAATGAGGGAATTGTTCTGGTCTGGTTCAGGAAGGACTTCTGTGGACCTATCTGGAGCCAATTATCCAGGACCAGTCTCCTCCAAGGCTTCAGCCACAATGGCCAGTGCCTTCATGAAGATTCTTGACACTGAGGAAAGTCCAAATGACAATTATTTCTGTCATAAGTGGTACCTTCTGAGAGACCCAGAGGTGTCTGCTGTGGAGCTTCACTACATACTGATGTATTAAGAAGCATCTGTCATGCCCCAGGGCACCAAACAGGCAAGGGCTTAATCTCCTGCAGAATGACTACTTGGGATCTAGCATAAAAGATATGGAGGCTGAAGAGATCAAAATGAGATGGAATGCTTCCTTCTCTTTGGGGTCAAGTACAGCTGAAAGTACAATCACTGCCCCTCATCCTGCATGTGGCTGCCTCTACAGCCACTTGTGAGCCTCTCACATAAGCTCAGTTGATGTAAAATGATCTGCTAGTGAATCCCTTTTTTTTGGGGGGGGGTGAAACTATGAGTTCTAAAACATGTCCAGAGGTAGCCATGTCCAGCATCAACTCATTAATGAAGTTCTATAAGACAGAGTGTGCAGGGAGTATATAAAATGGATGGTTATTCAATAATCTGTATGATCCAATAAACCAGAATAACTGTCCTCTTGGCTTCCTGTCCAAAAGGAAAGAAACAGAGTACCTTTAGTTATGTTCTACCAACAACGTTTCGGAAAAAAAAACACAGTTCCATCTGAGCTTCAGGCAAAATGTATTGCAAAACAAATAACACTGTTGTCTGAATGAGTAAAACAACTTTATTGTATTATTTAAAAGTCCCTGGTGCCTCAGCTTACTCAGCCTTTCATGGGGACAAAAAGGCTAATATTTAATCTTCTATATAAGCTTGTAATACATAAGCTCCTATATAACTTTAAAACCATCAGTTATTCATACTGGTAATCATACCTTAAAGCCATGCAATATATTTTACAAAAACACTTTCAGCTGATCTTAGTATTCAGTCTATCTGGCTAAAAGGGTGAATACTTTAAAATAAAATGACTTTTTTTTCTTCAAGATCATGTGCACACTGACAAAACTGAATGCTTAAAGATCATGTGCACACTGACAAAACTGAATGCATGATCTGCATTCAATTGAAATCATTTTGAGAACTTGCTTGGGGCTAGTGATGCCTAAAAATCTGTTTTCACACAAAATATGGATTTTATGTAAAAATACGACTTGGAAAGAACTGCATCATCCCAGCTGACTCCCTTACCCTTCTGGGTGTGTAGCTGGGGGGGGGCAGACACTTTCCTGTTTCCACTTCTACCCTTTAGAATATTATTTTAAACATTATACTTATTAAATGGGAATGGGCATGCCTTTTTATTTTGAGACCATAACTACTCATGGCTACAGCAAAAACAGCAAGGTGACATAATCCTAGAACAAGCACTCAGAGAATAATATTTAATGAATGCATCTGCAAAGCTTTGTGTATTCATTAAACATTAACTATATCTGAGTGATCGTTCCAGACTCTGTGTTTTTCTTCCAAATATGAAGGGAGTTGGAGAAACATCTTCACCCTAAATATCACGTTGTCACTGTGCTAGGTGTGATGATGTATGTGTCCTCAGCCCTTCAGTAATCTTCACAGAACACCCATGATTTTGAAGGGAATTTAAACTGTTAAGATAAAGGAATTTCAAACAGACTCCTCAATCCTTTGCTTGCAGATTCATCTATCTGGAAGGGAAGCCACTCTGAAATGACACAATGATTTTCTCTTGAATACATAGGTTTTTACAGTAACACTGAAAAGCTAAAATCCTTTACTGTTATCTTCTTTTTATAAAGTGCATAGCCAAATCTGCATTTCCATTTCTTATATTACCTGTATGTTCTGAAATTCTAATTTTTACCATTCTTTTGGTTTCCCCGTTATAAACCTTTTGGAAAACTGTGCCATGTTACATAAATTGCTCATTCTTTTCTATGCTTTCTATGCTGTTATATAACATGTTCAACCTCATTAATAAAACATTTACTTTCTTCTCTAAGATACTGGCACACATTGCAACTGTTATACCTAAAACAATAAGATTTTTTTTTGTATTGTCTATTGAAAAAAAAAAAAAAGGAAGTCCAAGGCTGCAGGCTGCTTCCACAAGGCATTTATCTCAAGTTACCCCCGACTGGACTCTCATACTCCACTATAATCTTCCAGTGACTTCCTTAAAGATTATCTTCCAGGTAACAAACTAGCTTCCTGATTCTAGTCCTTGAGGCTTCCTTTTATACAGCAGTAATTAACAATTATCACCTAATTGCAGACCTCTAAACTGTCCCTATTTTAGGGGAATGTTCTTATTTTTAGGTCTGGCATATGATGTTCCTATTTTTGGAGGCATGTCCCTATTTCCAGGCTTAGTTTACCCTGTCACACAATTTTCTGAATCCCCCTTGTCACACACAATTTTTGGAGCTCTCTAGTACACAGAAAATTACACTACATGACCAACATACTAGTGGCAACAATGATTTAAAGACAGAGAACACTCATCTTACATCTCCTTTTATCTGAAGCAAAACTAAATACCCTTGTATGGTAGAATTTTGTAATACAGTTCATTAGAGTCTATACATTTTACACTTACTTTGATAATGTGCTTATATATTTACATTTTTGTCACTCTGTTTTTTTAAACATTTTTCTGAATATAACTTCTCATTTCTACTAGAAGCTGGAAGAATTTTGTACTAATTGGTATTGAAATTTTATTCTAATTAGTTGTGCAGATTTTTAGGTTGATGTTCCTACTTGAGTCTTTGTTCCTAGTTTCAACATCTGCATGTTGAGAGGTTTGCCTAATGGCTATCTACCTGAGTATTGTGAACATGTCCCCTCAAACTACAATGCATATTTAGAGACCCATTATCCCCTTTTTCAGAACCAAAATGTTACATTTAGTCTGTGTGCTTGTTTGTGTGTGTGTGTGTGTGTGTGTGTGTGTGTGTGTGTGTGTGTGTGTGTGTGTGTGTGTGTGTGTGTGTGTGTGTGTGTGTGTGTGTGTGTGTGTGTGTGTGTGTGTGTGTGTGTGTGTGTGTGTGTGTGTGTGTGTGTGTGTGTGTGTGTGTGTGTGTGTGTGCACATGCATATGTGCAAATATAGTGCATATAAACATATATAAGAAAGATTCTCTCTATCTCTCTCCTTGGTTTAATTTTAGTTGCCTACGACTCATGCCAGGCATAAATGTCAATAGAATAGGGCTGTTGTGCAAATGAAAATTAATATAACTTTCAACAGATACCTCACTACATTGAATTTCAATGAATTTCAGTGCAGAAAATAAACTGTGGCTAAATAAAGTATTATTGCTACTAGCATGCCTCATTTGAAATTATAAGGTCATAGACAGGAAAGTTTAGCTAATGACATAGATCTGAATTCCATGGATTATTGGTTTATACTAATGAGTTTATTTTAAATAAAACATTTCATCAAGGAG
Organism: Protopterus annectens; assembly: GCF_019279795.1. Lineage (NCBI taxonomy): Eukaryota > Metazoa > Chordata > Ceratodontiformes > Protopteridae > Protopterus > Protopterus annectens. Next base: position 349,675,217 of record NC_056749.1, read on the forward strand.
TACACTGCTGTATGTAAAACAGTGACCTTTTCAGCAATGTTGTATATGTCACTGGGTAGACCCACCTTTGCCAACTCCTGTTACCTTGCATGAGCTTTACAGTTTAGCATCTATGTATGGCCGTTATATAGAAAACTTCATTACAATTTCTGAAAAAGTTGATTAAAGCCAGTATAAGCCATTAGTTAACAACAAACAACAATAAAAATCAGCTTATCTGGCCTTCTAACACCTGATATTGCAGCAGCTTTATAAAGTCTGTGGCTCATAAAATTGATAAATATATAGATAAACATTATTATTCTTATAGTAAACCATACTGCATATCTTCAGGAAAGCACCAACCAATGTGTTTACTCTCAATCATATGTAACAAGAGCATTACCATCAGCCACCATGGCATTATATTTGAGTCATCATGCCCCATAAAGTCACTGCTGCTTCATTTTAGGATTTTACCTTCAGATAAGCCATTAAATGACTCCATATGGACAAAACAGACTGCTTTGCACAAAAACAGATCAGTTGTCTCATATCAACTGATAATATTTCTAAATGATTGAGAAACCTACTAAGGGTCTGGATTTTTGATAATCTCTTGAATTAATGAAGCAATTTTTTCCTGAATTCTTCTGTTAGTATTTTTATAGTTATGGGTAAAAACTGGAATAGTTGACTACTACATTAGGATCTGGATCTCTATATTTAATAGCTGCTCAGCCATTAGCAAGGAACTTTTCATTCTCTCTCTGTCATGTATCAGCTGTTACATCACTTGCAACACTTTCAGTACAGGTCATCTTCATAGAATATTAGACAAGCTTGACAATTAGAATATTACTTTTCTCTTGATAATCCGGAAATTGTGTGTGACTTGGTCTGTTTTCCCTTAAAATCAAGCTTTAGACATAATGAAGCGTATTTTTGCACAATAATGTTTCTTGCATTGATCTGGTAGGGGATGAGCACTGATAAATAGTAAAGTCTGTGTGTTTGTAATCATAGCATTTGTCCATGTTTTGTCTACAGCCTGAAATATCATGCTGTCATCCATTCCTTTTTTTTCTCTCTCCAAACCTTTCACCTTTTCATCTAATTTAGGTATCTTGCTTTTAACATAATCTATGTTAATTAGTTTCCTTTTATCTAGGTATCAAGTTAAAATGTTTTGGTTGCTTTACTGGATGTACTTTGTGTAAAATTACAGTGATATTTATTTGTCTTGCTTGCTAGATTAGTTTTTAATTGCATTTACATCTCACTCATATCCTTACTATGATGGCATGTCATCTGTAATTCCTTGTGGCAGAATTGTAATATTTCTTCCACTTCTTGTTTCCCTCACACACTTGGCCTTTGTCTCCTTGGCCATGTTAAGTAATTAAGAATGATTTGAAGACGTTGGAAGAGCTTGCTGAAAACTCACGTCAGTAACTTTGACTTAATTTTCTCCCAGTAGCTTTTACTTGACATATGATTCATTATGTTTTACATTTCAGTACACTTGTAGTCTCACTTTCACACTGAGAAGCTATAAACAAACACAATGAAGCATTACATTAACTAAAATAGCCACACAGACTACAGGTAGAATTCCTGTAAGATATGTATCATTGCGAATGTTAATAAACAAACAAACTCTGCGATATTCATCTTATTAGGAGTCTGAAAAAAATCTGTGAAATGTTGTTGATATAAAACGTACAAGTAGTTCTTTCTAAGGCAGACAAAAAAATCCACATCCTAATATACATATCAGAGTGATACATAAACAGATCTTCTGATATGTGTATTTGAGAGGGTATGAAATATCTTCGTTTTTTCAAACTAGTATATGTCTACTAAAGCAGTATATTGTTCAAGTTTTATTTATTTATGAAAGTATGTATGGATTTATTAAATACACAAGCAGCAAACAAATAAATCCAAACTAGCCCAGAATTTGAAAATGTTGAAACACAGGTGTCCAGTAGGAAGGTAGCTGGAATAAAGAAGCTGAACCACAACAAAGTAAAATCTTTTTTAATACAAAATTGTGAGCGCTTTCGCAATGGTAACCATTGCTTTATCAGACTGTTCATTCAAACAGCAACAGCACTTAAATACTTTAATTCATTACTAAAATTGGATTGGTAAATGAATTAAAGTATTTAAGTGATGTTGCTGTTTGAATGAACTGCCTGATGAAGCACTGGTTACCATTGCGAAAGCGCTCACCACTTTGTATTAAAAAAGAAGATTTTACTTTGTCGTGGTTCAGCTTCTTTATTCCAGCTACCTTCCTACTGGGCACCTGTGTTTCAACATTATGAATTTATTAAGTTTATTGACTGGCAGTTGAGCTGGTCCAGGGACCCTTTTCAGCCATGATCAGGGTGCAGATAGCAAATCACAAAATTATATGATTTGCAACACAAACAAAAGTTCAGTATTTATATAACTAGTTACAGTTTAGAGCACTACAGAGCAAATTACAAAGTTCATGTACAGCATGTTATATAACAACGGGTTATATATGTTGAGATGTAATGCTCTACTTGCAGAAATAGTACAATACTGCATTGTCTTACATGTCAGTATAACACCATTTTAGGGACAAAAAATAAGATTAAAGGGGAAAATGTAGAAGTAGCATGTCAGTTATACTGAGTCAAAGATAAAAGGTTGGAGGGTGTGGAGGAAAAGAAAATGAGCAGGCAAAAAGTCTGCAGTGGATTTGTATGTAAACATCTAACCACTGAAGCCTTTATTTCTTACATTAGGACCCAAGCCAATTAGACACGTTGCTAGTTGTAGTTTTGTAAAAGAGGGAGTAGAATGCTTAGCCTTTGTCTAAGAAGCATGAACATTTGTAGGTGTACTTAGGTATTTGTAAAGTTCTGTAAATGATTTATAATCTGAAAGCTATCTAATTTCCTGAAGAAGCTTGTTCCAAGTGGTACAAACTATTTTGCTAATGCTCCTTTCACTGATTATTAGATTAAATAGGGGCCTAACTAGAGTTATAGCACTGTTGCCTTGGCTTCTTATTGGGTATTGAGAGTGTTTCATTTGTAGATAGCATTCAGTAGTGTTCATGCAGGATTTAAAAGTCAGAAAACAGGTGGAATACTTGCCTAGTTAGGATGGGAAAGAAGTTAGCTTTCTGTAGTGAAACAATGTGACTAGATCAATAATAATACATTAAGTCTGCAAATAGCATTGATAATGATTTGGTTGAGATGGGTGTTCTGGATAGTGTAGTGTAAGTACTGGGAAGGTCATATTAAAAAATTGAATGAGTACATTCTTTGCTGTAGCTCTATTGGCTTCAGTGATGAGATGGTTAGAGACAGAGTAGGTAACTAAGTTATGTGACTACTTTCTTGACAATATTCTCAGTGTGAGTTTTGACAGTGATGGTGTGATTTAATGTACACCCAAGGTATTTATGTTCCTGATTTCAAGGCGGTGTTACTTGGGGGAGAAAATTTTAGATGGCTGGCTTGAATTTATTTTTTTATGCAAAAGTGATGATGGCAGCTTCATTGTCATTTATTTTAGAAGGTTTTCCCTTAGCCAGAATGACAGAGAGATGAAGTCCTTTATCAGGGATTTTTGGAGCTCATGGGTATGGGTTCCAGTTCTGTTAATCATGACATCAGCCTCCCCACAGTTGTAAGATTAGAATGCCACAGTTTATGGCCAAATAAAACACACTCCTAAAATGGGAAGAAAGTCAGTAATCAAGTTTTGCTTTGTCTCACCGCAGTAATCATTTTGCAGTGAAACTGCATAATAGCAACTAGGAATAGTACCAAATAGTATTTATTTATTTATTTGTTTTGTTTTATTTATTCATGTAATTTCATTTCATTATATTTCATTTGTTAACCAGGTAAGTAAATTGGTCTCAACAACAGGAATATTTTCAGCCATGACCCGAGTCATAACTCAAATCACAAAGATACACAGTAAATACAGAGCTACAACAGTAAGGCACATAATGCAATATATAAACAAGACAAAATATATCTTACATAGAGGCATATTTGTACAGCATTTTAGTTAAATAACAGTCAAAAACACAGACGTATTTCCCTAGTACAACAGTACATTCACATGTGTTTATTTAGCTGTTGGTTTTAGCAGGTTTTAATTTGATATATAGTTTGACTAATGCCCATCTCCCTCTCTATCTCTCTATATATATGTGCGTGTGCATGTGTGTGTGCGTGTGCGAGTGTGTGTCTGTATGACTGAAAGTAAAACAATTAACAGAAAAATATTTAAAAATAAAAGTATCTCAACTGAAAAATATCTAAACTGAAAAACACTGACAAAAGTGAAGTTATACTAGGGGAGGGTTTATGCCCATTCCCCGCTATTGTAGGACCTCGGCGTTGGTGTATATAATTAGCAGGGGGTGTGGGGGAGCTTGCCCCTGCAAAAACATTGAGAAAATGTGGTTCGATTTTCTCAGATTTTTGAATGATATTATGTGTAATTAGATTACTCCACATTTTTCAATGTTTTTGCAGTGGGGCTCCCCCCTGCACCCCCTGTTAGTTTATATATATATATATATATATATATATATATATATATATATATATATATATATATATCAACTTTGAGGTTGCACAACAGTGGGGAAAAGGCATAAACCCACCCCTAGTGTAACTTCAATTTTGTCAGTGGTTTCAGTTTAGGTATTTTTCTATTGATCATTTTACTGTTGTTCTCACATGTTTAGATAATTTCAGGTACACTAATATATATATGGTTATGGTTCGTTTCATCTAAAGTTCATTTAATCTAAAACAAAAATATTGGCCCATTTGATCAAAGACTCATTTGATCTAAACACAAATGAATGACTCAAATTTGATCAAAAACAGTTGTAGAACATAATTTTTTATTTGGTTTTGGAGCATAGAAATTATAATTTCAAATTAATGTTAATCAGTACTAGTTACTTGCTAATGTTCACTGTTAAGTTACATCTCCATGTCTGCAACTTTTAGAGATATATTTAGTGCAGATGACATTTGCAGTGAAATGAGTTTCAATGAAATGTTGCAGTTTTTTTACCATCAAATGAGCTTTAGATCAAATGAACCATAATGATACATATATATATATATATATATATATATATATATATATATATATATGTGTGTGTGTGTGTGTGTGTATGTATGTGTATATACAGTCTTGCACATGACATTGCTACTAGCTGTCTAACTCTTTTACAGATGCACGTGCCATTGTAAAATCTGTCCATTCATGAATATATTCTTCAATTATCCAGCACAAAAAGAAAATCCACACACGCTGAATATTGCAATTTTTTACCATAGCTGAAACCACAAATAGAAGTGAATTTTATATAATTTTGCCTGTAAGTTAGGTAAGTATCTGTGACTTGTGGTGTATGGCATAGCCAATCTGTCACAGACAGCTAGTGATGTTGTTGTAGTGGAAGAATGAGTGATAGTTAAGAGGAAAATGGAAGATTATGAACTCATAAACATTTTTCCTGCTGTAGGTAACTATTGGCGATCAAGAAATGTGTTTGTGTTTCCATATGGTGTGGTACATGTACAACCAACCTAAGTGAAAACTGTTAATTAAACTGCAATGTACCTCAAGCATTAAGTTTGGTTTCTGCATTGTGGCCACAGATTGTATGTAGCATGGTGACTTGGTATGGAGTGTCTGCAGAATTTGGATGTTTCAGTCTTGTGACTGTGTTTTGATTCCTTTGTAGATTGGTAAAGTGTATCATGTATCTTCAGAGCTGAGATAAATTGGACCACGCATATAGCAGTACCACTGAGAGTGACCTTCAGTGTTGCTTTTCTGCAACACTGCTCTATTGTTATGGAATCTGACATTTAGGTTTAGGTAAACCAGTAACATATAAGTAGATTACCACTCTTAACAGACATTAAATTCTTCCTGTAGAGTTCTACTGTCTTGTTTAAACTTAGTTGATATTAAACAGTGCAGTACCATTTGTATAACTACTGTGTTTTGCATTTCTTATCCAGGGGGGAATAGCTCATCAATGCCACAGCATGTATACAGCTATAATTTTTATAACCCTACTACTCTTGCCAAACTATACTGACTGCTGTAATTTGCTGATTATTGCTCCAGCCACTAAATAATCTAACACGTGAGGATTTGTTAAGATCCTGTGCTAGTAAATTAGTTTTTCACACTCTGTTCAGCTAGTTGCTAGCCATCTGTGTAAATGCAGCTGGCCCAGTGGCACAGAAGCATGGTGAGAAGTGCTCTACCAGTGACTAGAGTTCAAGAGTAGACTAGAGTAGTTGGTAGAGTAGGACAGACAAGAAAGGATGAAGTGGCCGGCAGTCTGCCCTCCTACCTTGATGGAGGGTTCAAGGGAAATCACTACTTGTGCAAACTCTGGTGGAGTCTAGTGAGTGGCATGACATCTTGTACATGCAACTCCTGAAGCTAGGAATTCTGACGGTTTCTGTACATTCAAAGCTGCTGTGCTCCATTTTCTATCATAAGATCTCTCATTCCTTGGGTACTACTAATGTTTACTGCAAGAACAACTCTCTTAGTAGTCTTGACCTGCCCTATGACAGCATACCAACTGTGCATATTTTCACAGAATGTATAGATTTTTGCCTCATATCTTTGGACTGTTCCTCATAAAATTTGAGGTATTCTAGGAAATCACTGAGAACTGAAGTCACTAAATAATGACATGCATTTGATTTTCAGACTTCATGTCCATCAGAAAAATGCATGCTAACACAAATCATATTATTCTAGCAATGTTCTAAGATTGCAAGAGCAATATTTAAAATCTGTCTTTATTTTTTGTGTCTTTGTACCCTTATTATTTTAGGCTTGGTCCAGATTTCTTGTGCTAAGAGGTTGAGAGATATATGTGACAGAGTTACAGTATATTGGGGGAGCCTGAGCAGGAGCATTTGGGGGATTCAGTATATGTGGATGCATTAAATGGTAGTTGCAGCTAAAAGACTAAGCAGGTCAGGTAAGGAGAAGCAATATATCAGAAAAGTCTGTGTAAATATCATAAATACAATAAATAATTCAAAACAACATCTGGTGTGAGATCATTAATAACCTACATTATTAATCAAAGTTCAGACTTTTTGCTTTCACCTTAGATGTGTACTAATAACTACTGAATCTGTTGTCTTCTTATCTTGAGGTGTCTTTTCTGAAATTTCTGTACTGCATTTCTGTTTTACTAGATATCTCTGGGGCAGTAGTTGAATTAGCATCTTCTGAGATCAGCTCACTACCGTGATAAACAAAGTACAACAAATTAAAATAAATAGTACTTGTATGATTTCTTGTAGTCTTAGTTTAAAACCTTCTCCAAATGAGACCTCAAGAAGCACCATGTGATAGCTGAAAAAAGGCAAGCTGTCTTTAGAATTATGGACATGGTTTGTTTATTTAATTTTTTGAACTGGGGTAATAGGCTGATCCTCAAAGGACCCATTTCAACCACAGTGCAGTCATTTCCACATACAAGGCAGCAGTGTTTGATAGTAATGGAAGACAATACAGAATAACAGTACCACGGTCATTTAAATGCAAACATTGAGAATAATGACTAGTAAATAGTGAAAAGCATTAAGCAACTTAAATATGGAAATATGTGATTATATACAAACATATGTTGGTCCTGCTATTGATATATTCTGCATTTATTAACAAAAAGACAGAAAAAAACAACTTTTGCAAAGCCATAACAACAGATCTTACCAAAGCTGTATTAATGTTAACGGTATTGCTGGTCTCATGCTGCTCATTAGAAGATGAACGAAACTTCTGTAGAACTAGCTTCTTCATTACTTTATAAAAATTAGCTAATACCACAAGTGACCAAGATCCTTTCTTGTAAATAGAGATTAAAGTGAGATCCTTGTTATCTGGATATGCACCAGTGAGGATTAGTGTTTTCACTTAAATATGCAATATGTGCAGATGATCCTGCTTTAACATCATTATCAACAAGAATACATCATCGAATTTGTGGTGGTTCAGTGCTAGCATTGTTGCCTCACAGCAAGAGGTTCTCCCGTTTGATTCTCGGCAGGAGTGCGGGGAGTGCCTTCTGTGTGGAGTCTGCATATCCTCCCCGTGGTTTGTTGGGCATTCGAAAGACATGCGTAAATGGGCGTGCCTTCGTTGAAGGTTGGATGTTGAGCTGGCACCTCAGCGTTCCTGAAAATCTACTGCCAATCATTAGTGGACCGGAGTTCCGCTGTGGCGACCCCTAACCAGGAAAAGCCGAAAGACAAACAACAACATCAA